>NC_080545.1:20393635-20578635 GCF_028640845.1 Ahaetulla prasina | reverse complement strand
CTATCTGTCTATCTATCTATCATCTATCTATCTATCTATCTGTCTATCTATCTGTCTATCTATCTATTTATCATCTATCTATCTATCTCTATCTATCATCTATCTATCTATCTATCTATCTGTCTATCTATCTATCATCTATCTATCTGTCTATCTATCTATCTCTGTCTATCTATCTCTGTCTATCTATCTCTATCTATCATCTATCTATCATCTATTTAACTATCTATCTATCTCTATCTATCATCTATTTAACTATCTATCTATCATCTATTTAACTATCTATCTATCTCTATCTATCATCTATCTATCTCTATCTATCTGTCTATCTATCTCTATCTATCTGTCTATCTATCTATTTATCATCTATCTATCTGTCTATCTATCTGTCTATCTATCTGTCTATCTATCTCTGTCTATCTATCTCTATCTATCATCTATTTAACTATCTATCTATCTGTCTATCTATCTGTCTATCTATCTATCTGTCTATCTATCTCTATCTATCTATCATCTATCTATCTGTCTATCTATCTGTCTATCTATCTCTATCTATCATCTATCTATCTCTATCTATCATCTATCTATCTGTCTATCTATCTGTCTATCTATCTCTGTCTATCTATCTATCTATTTATCATCTATCTATCATCTATCTATCTCTATCTATCTATCTCTATCTATCATCTATCTATCTGTCTATCTATCTCTGTCTATCTATCTGTCTATCTATCTCTATCTATCTGTCTATCTATCTGTCTATCTATCTCTGTCTATCTATCTATCTGTCTATCTATCTATCTATTTATCATCTATCTATCTATTTATCATCTATCTATCTGTCTATCTATCTATCTCTGTCTATCTATCTCTATCTATCATCTATCTATCTATTTATCATCTATCTATCATCTATTTAACTATCTATCTATCTGTCTATCTATCTGTCTATCTATCTATCATCTATCTATCTATCATCTATCTATCATCTATTTAACTATCTATCTATCTGTCTATCTATCTGTCTATCTATCTCTATCTATCTGTCTATCTATCTGTCTATCTATCTCTATCTATCTATTTATCATCTATCTATCTGTCTATCTATCTATTTATCATCTATCTATCTATCATCTATCTATCTATCTCTGTCTATCTATCTGTGTTAAAAAATAGTACATGTACTATATATATAGAGAGAAAGTCTCTATAGATGAGAAGTAGTTAACTTCACAATCCCCAATTCAGTGCAAAAATGTCTGTTATTAAAAGAATTGCTTATTTTAAAAATGTGCAATTTGGGGAACTTTTCATACCAAAATACTTTCTGTAAATTGTTGGGGAGGGAAACGGGATTGATGAGGAAATTCTCATTCACCGCACTACGATTCAACGGCACCAAAATCAGAATGCCGTCATTAGAGCTCTGCAAAATACTTGAGAGCCCCTTCACAAAGCACATTGAAAGTGTTTCTCCTAGTGTGTTTGACTCCACCTGCCAGAGTTCCAAGTAACACCCCCAACAAAATCAAACTCCGAGGCTTGAATTTCCTCAAGGCTAATTTTTATTAGAGATGTCATATTGGCAATCTGAGAGCTTCTGGGTTTTCCTCACCCAAAAGAAAGTTCAAGTCCTTGCCCATCACCCACATGTCCATCACACAAACCAATCAGGTACCCTGCAGAACAGAAGATACCTCCTCATTCTTCTCAGCACAGCTGCAGGGCACAACGGCTTTGAATTTCTGGAAAGAATGTTATTTTGACTACATATCATCTTCACTCCATACAATCCCACCTCCCATTTACCCACAGTAGAATTTGTGGCAGGCCCAAAGGCTCAAAGGTGAAAAAAGATGGCTTCCAGGTCTGACACTCACATCTGTATAGGAGGGAAATGATGACAACTGTAGATTTTCAACATTGTGGAAATATGAATGTTGTTCTCTTTGCACACATGTAGCCTTTACACAAATAGATAGTGAGGGGAAATGAAGGAGTTGTGCCAAACACACACCCCCACAAGAGGATTCAGATGTTTTAAATGCCTTGAGCTGAGCTGCTTCACTCACCCAGATGCATTCTGAAACTTTCTCCTTTTATTTTTTTTTTGTTAGCCGGTTGATATTGATAGCAAATCCATGAACAATGAGGCTTTCCCTGAGGAGGGGGGAGGCTTCTTACTATTTGGGTGTTTTTAAGTAAGACAGGGAGTACCATGTGAAAATATAGAGGAGAGAAAGTCAAGGGAAGTTGGAAGAGGAGAAGTGAGCCAACCTGATTCCTCACTCAGCCATACCTAGTTGCACAATGACTGCTCTTCAATTTCCAGATAATACTGAAAAATGAGCAAGGTCTTTGTGCTTCAAGGGGACAAAATCCAATTCGGTACAATAAGTAGCTGTTACTCTGCTGAGAATCTGCTTTTTTTCTCTCTTTTTGGAATCAGCCACAAACTAAAACCCTCTTTTTTTTCTTTCTTTCAAAGCTGCTGAATGCAAAGAGGCAGCTGTGAGCATATTGACTGCCTCTTCAGTATAGATCCAACATAGACTTTTGTTCTTGTTAAGTAGAATTGCATGGATAAAATAAAAAGACTATTCTCTCTCGTTTTTCAGCCTCTGAATGTTATAGGGGTAATACTGTTATGACCTTAGAGAGTAACTCTATATGTTTCAGCTCAGTTATTTATTTTTTTAAGAGAGTAGATTGAATGGTTAAATGCACAAAGTATCCACTGGTTTAGCACAGGAGTCTCCAACCTTGGCAACTTTAAGCCTGGCGGACTTCAACTCCCAGAATCCCCCAGCCAGCTTTGAATGCAGACAAATTGGTCAAGGGCAGGGGTGAAATGCTCCCGGTTTGGACTGAATCGGGTGATCCTGTAGTGATGGGGGCGGGTAGTTTGGAGAACCAGTAGCAAAAATCCCTGCCCCCCACTGCCCATGCCCATCCCATCGCCTGGTCCTCACTTCCCTACTTAGCAGCTTCCTGCTTCTTTTGGTCTCGCTTGCTATTCCAGCCTTGCTTCGGCTGCTGCAATCAATTGCATCAGCTAGCAACTGAATCTGCCTACCTGCAATCCATCTCATTGGTGAGCAACTCAATCTGCCTGCCTTTTCCCTTCATTGGGTAAATAGTGGGGGTGGGGGGAGGGAGCTTTAAAAAAATAGTTAATTGGGTTAATTCTTTTAGGAGTTTTTTTTTTTTTAGACATAGCAATTTAAAGTTAAGGAAGTTTTAAAGTTAGCTGCTTTTATCTAAAATATAAATAAAATAATAAAATAAAATATTTGTGCAGCTTTCTGAGATTTGGTGTTTCTGTAGTGTTTTACTCTAACTACACAAACACACAAAATCTCACAAAGCTGTATGTGGCATTTTGTGTGTGTGAGAGAGTCAGTGTTGTGTTGTGTGTGTGTGTGTAAAGTCTGAAAGTTGGTTTTTGGGCTTTTTGTGGCTGTATGAGGTTCCTGCTTGTTGCAGGGGCCATTTTGGATGAAGTGCAGCTGCTTTTACATTGTGTGTGAGTCTGTTGTGTTGTGTTGTGTGTGTGTAAAGTGTAAAAATTGGTTGTTGGTACCTCTTATTGTTTTGTGTACTTTGTTTATTATTTTTATTATTTATTGTTATTGGCCACGCCCACCTGATCATCTGACCACCAAGCCATGCCCACCAATTAAGCCATGCCCACAGAACCGGTAGGGAAATTTTTTAGATTTCACCCCTGGTCAAGGGGGAAGGGCCAGGAGTTCTTAGATCCAGCTAACCTTTGCTGTAATCACTTGACTTTAGTAAAAGAACCTTTCATTCCAACAATGAAGTTGAGGGTCTTACTTTCCTAAATGTCCAAGTCAGGACAAGCCTGACACTTGAGCATTGATTACACACCCACAATAATGGACAATTAATTCAGGTTAAGGGACTAAGATGTTGCACAGAGAGAGCTACATAAGTGAATTGATCTATAAAGGTAACCCCATATCTTTATTGATGATTTAATGCTTTAAATTTGTCCTGCATGACATTAGACATTTGCAGCCTAGCATTGTCCTAAAAGTATTTTGCTGTTATAACACTATTGGCCAGTTCACACCCACACAGTCCCATATCAGATATTAATAGTGTGAACATGTTGGCTCCCGAATTCAAAATTGAGGTCACCCCCAGAAAGTATCTTTCAGCTGGAAATAATCCTTTATTAATTATTTACTTGTCTTTTATCTATTTCAAGCTTACTAGCAATGTAATACACAAGGATTATTGTGAGTTATATGTTAAAGATCAGTCCCAAAAGTGGCATATACATTCAGGAAATACTGAAGATAAACAACAAGTTTGCAATTTTTTTTAAAAAAAAAATGCACAAATCATTATTGATGCCAATTTTTTACCCTCTAGTCTGAGATTTCTAACTTAATAGTATTTGGAAACAGAACTGAGACAGAATTTTCCATTACTTAAAAGATGTAAAAAAATTAAAACAGAATAACAGAGTTGGAAGGGACTTTGGAGGTCTTCTAGTCCAACCCCCTGCTCAGACAGGAAAATCTATACCATTTTAGACAAATGGTTGTCCAATCTCTTCTTAAAAACTTCCTGTGTTGGAGCACCCACAACTTCTGGAGGCAAGTTGTTCAGGAAATGTCTTCTTAGTTCTGAGTTGATTCTCTCCTTGATTGGTTTCCACCCATTGCTTCTTGTCCTACCTTCAGGTGGTTTGGATAACATACTGTAACCTCTTGTACGCGTGATGGAGTACATAGGCTAAAAGAGAAAGTTTCAAGTCTGTCTAGTGAATTGTGATTTTAATTGCTATCCCATTAACTGTCTTTGCTTGTGTACCACTTCAATATTTAACATATTTCCTATTAGCCTCTCCGCTTGGTATCTGCCAGAGTATTCCAAACTTACCATCTAAACAAAGTAAACCAGAGAAAGTCAATATGAACTGAGTAACCATATCTAGCCAGTTCCAATTTATTATATCCTTATCAAAGGGCTTTTATCTATGCTGTTCAGCTAAACCTTCAAGGCAGAATGCCTCATTACACAGTTGTGAGCCATATCTCAGGTTTCAGAAAACCCACTGAGAACCTAATTAAAGGCAGAATGGGGCAATAGTTGGATAACTATAATCCAGCAAGCACAACAGAAGAAAGGGAAACATTATCCCACGTGCACTGCACAAATATGGTCCATTATGTTAACAGGCTTCTCATTTTGTACAACCCAATTGCCAAGACTGTATTTTGAGGAATCACATATTTGGGTCTCTAAGCCCAGTCTTCCAAGTGGGTGCAAGAGGTCACAAGGATTTTCTGTTAAATGTATTTAAAATGCTGCAAAATGTTGCAATAGCTAGGTCAATTATAACCTATTTTCATGTTATCTTTAATATAGAGAGAAATGTCAGAAAAGTAAGAAAAAATAACTTTTTGTTCTTCCTTATCTCTAGTGTATATATGTATGTATGTATGTATGTATGTATGTATGTATGTATGTATGTGTATATATGTATTTATGTATGTATGTATGTATGTATCTATTTATGTATGTATGTATGTATGTATGTATGTATGTATATATGCATGTATGTATGTATGTATATGTATATGAATATATGTATGTATGTATGTATGTATGTATGTATGTATGTATGTATGTATAGATAGATAGATAGATAGATAGATAGATAGATAGATAGATAGATAGATAGATAGATAGATAGATAGATAGATAGATAGATAGATAGGTGATAGATAGATAGATAGATAGATAGATAGATAGATAGATAGATAGATAGATAGATAGATAGATAGATAGATAGATAGATAGATAGATAGATAGATAGATAGATAGATAGATAGATAGATAGATAGATAGATAGATAGATAGATAGATAGATAGATAGATAGATAGATAGATAGATAGATAGATAGATAGATAGATAGATAGATAGATAGATAGATAGATAGATAGATAGATAGATAGATAGATAGATAGATAGATAGATAGATAGATAGATAGATAGATAGATAGATAGATAGATAGATAGATAGATAGATAGATAGATAGATAGATAGATAGATAGATAGATAGATAGATAGATAGATAGATAGATAGATAGATAGATAGATAGATAGATAGATAGATAGATAGATAGATAGATAGATAGATAGATAGATAGATAGATAGATAGATAGATAGATAGATAGATAGATAGATAGATAGATAGATAGATAGATAGATAGATAGATAGATAGATAGATAGATAGATAGATAGATAGATAGATAGATAGATAGATAGATAGATAGATAGATAGATAGATAGATAGATAGATAGATAGATAGATAGATAGATAGATAGATAGATAGATAGATAGATAGATAGATAGATAGATAGATAGATAGATAGATAGATAGATAGATAGATAGATAGATAGATAGATAGATAGATAGATAGATAGATAGATAGATAGATAGATAGATAGATAGATAGATAGATAGATAGATAGATAGATAGATAGATAGATAGATAGATAGATAGATAGATAGATAGATAGATAGATAGATAGATAGATAGATAGATAGATAGATAGATAGATAGATAGATAGATAGATAGATAGATAGATAGATAGATAGATAGATAGATAGATAGATAGATAGATAGATAGATAGATAGATAGATAGATAGATAGATAGATAGATAGATAGATAGATAGATAGATAGATAGATAGATAGATAGATAGATAGATAGATAGATAGATAGATAGATAGATAGATAGATAGATAGATAGATAGATAGATAGATAGATAGATAGATAGATAGATAGATAGATAGATAGATAGATAGATAGATAGATAGATAGATAGATAGATAGATAGATAGATAGATAGATAGATAGATAGATAGATAGATAGATAGATAGATAGATAGATAGATAGATAGATAGATAGATAGATAGATAGATAGATAGATAGATAGATAGATAGATAGATAGATAGATAGATAGATAGATAGATAGATAGATAGATAGATAGATAGATAGATAGATAGATAGATAGATAGATAGATAGATAGATAGATAGATAGATAGATAGATAGATAGATAGATAGATAGATAGATAGATAGATAGATAGATAGATAGATAGATAGATAGATAGATAGATAGATAGATAGATAGATAGATAGATAGATAGATAGATAGATAGATAGATAGATAGATAGATAGATAGATAGATAGATAGATAGATAGATAGATAGATAGATAGATAGATAGATAGATAGATAGATAGATAGATAGATAGATAGATAGATAGATAGATAGATAGATAGATAGATAGATAGATAGATAGATAGATAGATAGATAGATAGATAGATAGATAGATAGATAGATAGATAGATAGATAGATAGATAGATAGATAGATAGATAGATAGATAGATAGATAGATAGATAGATAGATAGATAGATAGATAGATAGATAGATAGATAGATAGATAGATAGATAGATAGATAGATAGATAGATAGATAGATAGATAGATAGATAGATAGATAGATAGATAGATAGATAGATAGATAGATAGATAGATACAGTATATATGTATGTAGACATACATGCATAAATGTGTATTATGATTATTATTCCAAAGGAATCACATAATAGTGTAATGCTGTTGCACTTAAATAGTTGTATGCTTACTATCTTGTGGGACTTTCTAATACAGACGGATCGTCATTTGGAACACAACACATCAGATATCACAGTTGTCAAAAACCAAAGCGTACAATTTATTGATATCGCTGTACCAGGAGACCTCAGAGTCAAATAAAAAGAACTGGGAAAAATCATGAAATATTGCCATCTGGCCTACAGAATTATGGATGAAATATGTGACAGTGATACCCATTGTCATCAGGGCACTTGGCACCATGTCCAAGAATTGTACAAAGTACATCAAGAAATTGCAATTTCCTGCAATAACACCAACAGAATTGCAAAAGACTGTGCTACTTGGAACAATTTTAATTCTTACATTTTAAGAAGATACTTGGTCGATACCTAGGAGCAACCCGTATCAACCACCAGAGACAGCCAATGATATTTGTGATATATTTTTAAATGTTTAGTTGACTGAGTTACATGTTTAATGAATAAAAGTTGATAATAATAATAATAATAATAATAATAATAATAATAATAATAATAATAATAATAATAATAATAATAGAATTGAATTGAATTGATTTTTTTATTGGCCAAGTGTGATTGGACACACAAGGAATTTGTCTTGGTGCATATGCTCTCAGTGTACATAAAAGAAAAGATACCTTCATCAAGGTACAACATTTACAATACAAATGATGGTCATTATATTAATATAAATCATAAGGATTACCAGCAACAAAGTTACAGTTATACAGTCATAAGTGGAAAGAGATTGGTGATGGGAACGATGAGAAGATTAATAGTAGTGCAGATGTAGTAAATAGTTTGACAGTGTTGAGGGAATTATTTGTTTAGCAGAGTGATGGCCTTTGGGAAAAAACTGTTCTTGTGTCTAGTTGTTCTGGTGTGCAGTGCTCTATAGCATCGTTTTGAGGGTAGGAGTTGAAACAGTTTATGTCCAGGATGTGAGGGATCTGTAAATATTTTCACGGCCCTCTTCTTGATTCGTGCAGTATACAGGTCCTCAATGGAAGGCAGGTTGGTAGCAATTATTTTTTCTGCAGTTCTAATTATCCCCTGAAGTCTGTGTCTTTCTTGTTGGGTTGCAGAACCAAACCAGACAGTTATAGAGGTGCAAATTATTATTATTATTATTATTATTATTATTATTATTATTATTATTATTATTATTAATAATAATAATAATAAGTAGTAGTAGTAGTAGTAGTAGTAGTAGTAGTCATTATGTAAAAAAATATGACATACCTGAATTCGAAAAGTCATGGGAGCACAAAGTGGAAAAAGTTATCAAAAATGAGACAGTGAAGATCTTGTGGGACTTTTGAATAGAGACGGATTGTCATTTGGAATATAACATGCCAAATATCACGGTTGACGAGGGCAGAAGCATACAATTTATTGACATCGCTGTACCAGGAGATGCCAGAGTCAAAGAAAAAGAACTGGAAAAAATCATGAAATATCGCGACCTGGCCATCGAAACTACACAGCTATGGATGAAACATGTAACAGTGATACCCATTGTCATTGGGGCACTTGGTACCATGTCCAAGAATTTTACAAAACACATCAAGAAATTGCGGCTTCCTGCCATAACACCAGCAGAACTGCACTACTCGGAACATCATATATTTTAAGAAGATACTTGGTTGATACCTAGGACGCTGGCAGCAACCCATATCAGCCATTAGCACCAGTCAATCGTATTTGTGACACATTTTTAAATGTTCAGTTGACTGAGTTTGATGTTTAATGAATAAAAGAGATGATAGGGAAAAAAAAACTTAAATGGTACAATAATTTGTATGTAGGTGTTAAAAATGAAGTGAGTGCCATGGGGAAAATGCAGTGGAAATTTATTCTGCAGGACAAATGTATCTTAATACATAGAAATTCAGCTAAGTGGCCAAAAGATCTATGCCTAGATAGATGCTTCTATTTTGCTTCCTGTTATGTCTCGTCCTCCCTCCTCACCTCAGCTGGGCCCCTCCCATCTCCTCCCGGGCCTGCTATCAGACTCTGAGTCTGATAATGAAGATGAACGGCCTGTCATGCCTCCAGCTCCCGGCCCTGGCCCCATGCCCGGACAGGATGTCAGGAATGAAGAAACAAACCTCACTCATACGGCATGTGGCTCAGCCATCAGAGGAAGTCAGCCACAGATTGGAATTCCTCGGGCCTACTCCTTCTGACCCCTTCCTTTCTCAAACAGCAGAAGACAATTCAAAGTGGGAGGATCCTCGCTTTCGGAGATCTGAGAGGCGACGCCAGCAGAAGGAAGGGAGGGGCAGGCCTGGATAAATGCTGTGTCATGGAGCCACACCCCACAGCCTATATAAAGGACCTGCTTGTGGAGTTCCAACTTTGAGTCAAGAAAAGTCTCATCTAGTTTGCTGAAGTCACAACTTGGACTCCTGCCTGCCCTGAGAAACCTGGAAGGAATCTGGCAAAGCTGCAGAGGCTTCGTTGCCATGCTTGATACAGACTTCCTAGACCCGGTCGTCGGAGGGGGAGGGGGACACGACACTTCCCTTCCACACAGAGGTGGTATTCAGCTGGTTCAGACCGGTTCAGGCGAACAGTAAGTGGAAATTTTAAGTAGTTCAGAGAACTGGCAAGTACCATTTCTGGCTGGCTCCACCCTACCACCATGGTTCCTTGTCCTATATTCCCTTGTTTTTTTAGCTCAGCTGATTCGCGCGGCAGAGCAGATTGCAGTGCCTCAGCTGAGCTAAACAACAGCTCAGCTCACCAGCGCTGACACCGAGGGTGGTCTTTGAGTGCTGCGCAGATGCACAAAGCACGTGATAGGCACGCGCATGACACACGCTCTCATAGAAGCGGTAGAAAAGTTTTGGGATCCCACCACTGCTCCCATAGTCCAGTGTTAACATATTGAATACGTTCCACTCTGTGTATGAAAAAAAGTGTATTAGTTTAAATTATAACCTTACAAAAACATGTTTACCCATCAATTGGAGCTGTTCCTACAGGCATGACTCTAAAGCAGCCTTCTGCGACTTGGTGCCCCGCAGGCTTAAAATTCTGAGAGTAATGGTCCTCTAAAGACGTCTGGAAGGCTTGACGCTGGGAAATGGGCCTGCCACTGAGTGGATTACGATCTAATCCATTCCTTCATCCAGAATATGCTATTTGCTGTTCAAATATATTGTTTGAACAAAAATCTCGCTACCTTTAAAGTGTCAAAGGCTGATATGCTTTCCTTGCGCAGAAGGCAACTCACTAAATATGCTCCCATTCTTCCAACCTGATTTTGCATAGAAGGATAATGTATTTATAAATGTGTATTTGTCAAAATGTGCTGAAGCATTCCAAACAAATTATTCATCAGCATAGTAAGAATAACTTAAGGTGGTGGTGGGGGGAAACGTTCAGCAACAAAACTCTACGGAGCTCCACAGTAATCATCTGTCTTTAAAGCCTTTTTCCTAAGCCTTTTTTCTAATGCAAATTTCACGGGGGAAATACAAAGGAAATACTTACATTCGGTTTAATTTCCTTCTGAAAAGTTTATTCATTTTTTTTAACATGCATTTCCTTCACTCAACGATTCATTAAATGGTCGCTTGCTATGCAGAGATAATATTCCTAATACGTAATACAGATTATAAAGTGCCGAAGTGCTTACAAAGCAGAGTTCTTATTTTGAATACTCACCAATGTACACATTTATGAAGTAGGCTAGAAAAGAGCAAGATGTATTATCAATGGCAATTAGTTAAATTTATCAACCTTTTTTTCCCTTTCCGGTGTTTTTCAGATAATGCCGGGTCCAATCTTTTTGAGGAACAACCACATGTTGATCCATTGGTTGTCCCACTAAAATAATCCAACCCTACTTGTGCCATCTGTTGAGGATCGCATCACTTAAGGAACTCCAGCAACGGCCCTTTGGAGCATCCTGCCCCACCCTGGGGTGAGATTTCCCACTGCTCTCCTAACTTTCTGCAAGAGCCTGAATACCTAGTTCTGCTGGTTGGCTTGGGGACCCAATAGGGCAGGGGTCCTCAAACACTTTAAACAGGGGGCCAATTCAAGGACCTTCAGACTGTTGTGGGGGGCATGGCTGGGTGATCATGTGACTCGGTGGGTAGGGCTAATTTAGCAAGTCCCTTAAACAATACACACAAATTACACATTAATTTCTTATGCTCCTGGGGGTGGAAAGTAGGTTAGTGAAGGGATGTGGCTGCCTTGGGGTGTGTGTGAGGGACTTCTGTTTGTGTGAACGTGTGTGTGTGTTTCTCTCTCTCTCTCTCTCCCTCTCCCTCTCCCTCCCTCTCTCTTTCTCTCTCTCTCTGGAAGCTGGGAAGAACTGCTCTGCTGCCCAAAAATGGGTCTCTTTTTGGCTTCCCAAGGCCTCTGAATGTCCCATTTTTGGCTCCCTCAGTCTCCAGAAGGCAGGTGGGGGCTGGTGGGTAGGAGGGGCGATGTGAGCAGGGGAGCCTTATGGTCCCATGTGGGCCGGATTAATGGCTTCGGCGGGCCTTAGTTTGAGGACCCCTGCAATAGGGGAATACATCAGGAGGTGGCTATTGGACTAATTAGCTGACCCCACCTACCTCCTACACTTCCTGTTCCCTCCATTCATCTTCTTTATTTTCACCTTATTGTACTTCCATTGTTTATTTTTATTGTTTTATTCCTTTGCTATTGTTATATTTACATTTTTTTATCCTGCCCAGAGTAGTCCCGTGGTGAGATAAGGAATAAACAAACAAACAAACAAACAAACAGGAATTGATTGATATTGTGAGCTGAGAGTGAGAGGCCCAAAGGCACCCAGCCACTTTTATCTCTAAGGTGGAACTAGAACTCACAGTCTCCCAGCTTCTAATCTGGTGTCTAAACCATTAGATAAAACTCATCTAGTTTTTATTTATAGTTGTCAGGGTAACTATCATATATAATTTAATTTAAAATCCAAAAGGAGGATAGATCCATTTCTATTACCTAATGACTTCTAGAGAATCACAAACTAAATAATCTTATTCTGGGATAAAGTTAGCATCTTTAGTCCAGTATAGAAGGAGCAATAAGCATTTCCCCATACCTTCTTCTTTCTGATATAGAGTAGAATAGAGTAGGGTAGGGTAGGGTAGGATAGAATAGAATAGAATAGAATAGAATAGAATAGAATAGAATAGAATAGAATAGAATAGAATAGAATAGAATAGAATGTTTTATTGTCACTTTGAATGTACACTAATTGACATAAATTAAAATGAAATTACATTGCATACAGCTCTAATATACTGCTGATATACTGCTAATATTGACTGAAATGATGATGTCCATGCTTGTGAGGTTTTTTTTTTTAACATGGAACCACTTTTTCACTTAATTTCACTTGAACAAAGACCCGACAAGAAGTATTTCTCCCTACTTATGCCTTTATTGGATAGAAACAGGAAGACAACAGATGAACAGGACTAGTCAAATAAGCAATTGGCTTTTAAAATTATTATGCTGTGTATATTTCCTTGGGCCAAGATTTATGAACTATATTTTTTGAAAAGTCCCATTTCTCAGGGTGCTATGCCTCAGGGCCATTTTGGACTCCGTGATTTAGAATTTAATTATATTGCAGTAGTTTAATAAGACTCAAAGGCCTATACTTGAAACATTTCAAGATTATACTGCAGAAATTGAGAAACAAAGCGAAATGTATTGTTCAATGTAGCTCCCTAATTCTCTGGAAAGGCATTTCAGGTAAGAAACTTTCGTTGGGGAATATTTTTAGGTTACCACATTCACTTTTGAAACAATGCCAGTTAAGTGCTGTCACTTTTACTTTCTCCTTGTTGCCTTCCCCCCAACTATATTATCTTTACAATCACTGCAGCAACACTGCCAGTCTATTACCAGAGGGCTGTGGGGCAAAATTAACACTTTGTAATCCCCTTTGGTTGTTTTAATTAAAATAAATGCAAAAAGCATTTCTGACTCTTAATAGACATATTCTGCTTGTCCAGGGATTTTTTTCAACACCTTCAAAATTATGTGTCAGGGTTCCGACCAATGCCCTAATTAAATCATGAGCTTCAAGCCAAGCTTCAAAAGAAATCCAGTTATTTATTAGGAGCTTCATGTCAGCACTTTCCAAGTGAACCCAACTCTGACCTCACTTAATTCATGCCTTGGCTCTGACCCTGTTTCTCCAGCCCCCACAAGATGTGTCAAAGCAATTTCGCGGGTTGTAGTGTCTCTCCCTCTGGCCACTGTGGGTATCCGTGGGAGATGGCCTTGACATAGAGATGTCTGAATGTGCTTTTGTTTTGACTGAAGTGTGATTCCCTTGCTGAAGCTGCGAGGCTCGGCTCCCAATCCCCTTGCCTATGGCAACTCGAAAGCAGGTTAGGAATGCTTCTTGAGTTGACATTATGGGTATTTGAGAGAAATCAGAGCTACTTTTTTTCCAGACAAATCTATGCAAGTAGTTAAAAAGCTCTGCTTTTACAATGGTGCTTGGAAAAGGAATAAACAGTGGTTGAAATAAACTAGATGCCCTAACTGTGGATGAGCATGTGGGATTTGAAGCTTTCAGGAGAGAAGAAAATCTCTGTTCTGCTTTGCTAATTAACTTCTCTTTCCTTATCATCACCAAAGATGCTCTTTTTTTTTTCCAAGAGGCAACCGGATTTTCTGGTTTTTCTTTGAATACATTTCACTTCTCATCCAAGAAGCTTCCAATTCCACTGTACAACACAGTCCTTTCAACAGAAGGGTCCATGCCCATTTGGACCACTCAGGTGACCCTGAAGACACAGAGAAACCTCCAAGTGGCCCCAACAATTCTCGAAAAGAATGTGAATGACCAGCTGCCTGCAAGGAGTGTAAAACCTTACGTTCTCCACCATCCAGTCAGAGCCAAAGAAGTTTCTTGGGTGAGAATTGAAACGTCTTCAAAGAAAAACACAAAAAGTCCAGTTGCCTGTTGAGTAAAAAAAAAGCACCTTTAGAGACAACCAGATGACCTGGATGACTAAGAATCTCCGTAGACCAGTGGTTCTCAACCTTTATAGTGCTGCGACCCCTTTAATACAATTTCCCACGATGTGGCGACCCCAACCATAAAATTATTTTCGTTTTGAATTTATCGCGCCTGAAGCCGAATTCGGTTAGCGATTTGAAGAGCCTGCAGCTGGCTTGTGGAGTCAACCACTGGAGCACGATTCTTCAACTTGCAAGTATACTTCCTATATTTCCGATGGTCTTAGGTGACCCCTAGCAAATCGTCATTCGACCCCAACGGGGTCCCGACCCACAGGTTGAGAACTGCTGCCGTAGACTCTTTATCCCACCAGACTTGAAATCCTCGGCTTAGAAAACTTGGAACTCCGTCGCCTTCAACAAGACCTAAGTTTAACTCACAGAATCATCTATTGTAATGTCCTTCCTGTCAAAGACTACTTCAGCTTTAATTGCAATAATACTAGAGCAACTAATAGATTTAAACTTAATGTCAACCGCTTTAATCTAGATTGCAGAAAATATGACTTCTGTAACAGAATCATCAGTGCTTGGAATACTTTACCTGACTCTGTGGTCTCTTCCCATAATCCTAAAAGCTTTAACCAAAAACTTTCTACTATTGACCTCACCCCATTCCTAAGAGGACCATAAGGGGCGTGCATAAGCGCACAAACATGCCTACCGTTCCTGTCCTATTGTTTTTCTTTTCTTTTTCCTATATATATGCTTATACCTTTATATACTATATAACCTTTCTGTATTATAGTTACATATATTGTTGTGACAAAATAAATAAATAAATAAATAAATATACAATCATCATGAAGATGCGCTTAAGAATGCATTTATCTTCTCATTTCTTTTCTATCAAATATGAGTCAGGAGGAGGAGGAGGAGGAGGGGACGACGTGATCTCCAAGTCACCAGAGTTGCTCAACCTTGACTCCCACTACCCATTACATTCATAGCCAATAATATCAAATTGCTGTTCATGTCCACAGGCATATAATTAAAATAGCACATGAGGAAATATACCGTAATGGGATAATGTAGCTCTAGCAGTGATATGGTTGGAATAAAAGGAATTTCTAAAACGTGGCTGTTTGAAAATCTCCTCTTGGGGGCATGGAGAATTCCCTACACATTCATGAGACAGAACATGTTCTCCTTAAAAGTTAGAGCATTGGTTTGCCATAGAATGCGGAAAAAATGTGCTCAGTGATTATGAATGTTACAGTTGAGGTTGGAGACGATGGGCCTTTGCTTGATACACAAGATATTTAAAACTTGCTTCAGTTTCCCATTTAAGTGGATTGGTTAAAGTGCTAGATGTGAATAATGTGACTTCAAGAACTTTCATCTTCTACTTCTTATGAATTAAAGGGAGCATGCTACATGTTAAAGTTAACATTTATTTTTTTACTCCATCTGCAATGCTTTAATACCCTTACCCCCTCAGCACTTCTCCAAGGTAGGTACAAGAAAATACCAATAGCAGAACAGGTATGTATATCTGGTAAAGGAGAAGTCAAAGATATCTCACATGTTTTATTGTACTGTGAGTTATACAGGGTATGTAGGTCAATATATATTCTCCCCTTACTAGGGAGATTGCCAGGGAAGACAGACGACTTTTATGTAGACTTTCTCCTCCAAGACTCAAATCCGGCTACCACACTTGCAGTGGCAAAATTTTGTGTCGCTGCAATGTTCACGAGAAAAAAATTGGTTGCCGAATTATAGATGTCAACTGATGCCAACTTTTTGGAGATATATATAACATATTTATGGGAAAAATATATTTACACAATACTTGACGGCTCTCCACGCATATAAATTAGGAAGTGACCCTATCGGTTGAGATCATGTATTTTAATTATAGGAATGGTATTATACACAATTGATGTCAGTAGTATTTTAATTTTAAGTTATATAACAGATAATTGGATTTTATCATAGAGTTTATCTGTTATGTATTATTTTATTCTTGAATTTTTAATTGTATATTTACTGAGTGTTTTTTATTTGTTCTGGCCTATGGCTGTAATAAACTGAAACTGAAACTTAATACCCTTACAATCTTTGTATAAAAGACTGAATAGATGCATGATAGTGAACCTATGGCACACGTGCTGGAAGTGGCAAGCAGAGCCATTTCTCCAGGCATGCAAGACTTTGGCCGTTGCTCTTTCAGGTTCCGGCGCACCAGCCAGTTGGTATTCACCCACGCGGGAGCTCCAGAAACTGGAAAGGTAGCCCCCCAATGTACATGCGCATGCCAGGAAGATGATATTCTGGTTTCTGGCATACGCATGCCCACTGGCCAGGTGGTCTTCATGCATGCATGCACACCAGAAACTGGAAGATCATCTTCCCAGCATGCGCATAAGCAGGTGGCTGCTCTTCTGGTTTCTGGCACTCCCGCACACGTGAATACCAGCTGGCTGGTATGCCCGGAGAAATGGTTCAGTTAGGATTAGGGTTAGGGTTAAGGTTAGGGTTAGGGTTAGGCAGTGGTGGGTTGCAAAAATTTTTACTCCCAATTCTGTGGGTGTGGTTTGGTGGGCCTGGCATGGCTTGGTGGGCATGGCTTGGTGGGCGTGGCAGAGGAAGGATACTGTAAAATCTCCATTCCCACCTCACTCCAGGAGAAAGTTACTGCAAAACCCCCATTTCCTCCCAATCAGCTGGGACTTGAGAGGCAGAGAATAGATGGAGGCGGAACCAGTCAGAATTTTTGCTACCGGTTTTCCAAACTATTCAAAATTTCCGCTACCGGTTCTCCAGAACTGGTCAGAAATTGCTGAAACCCACCTCCGGGGTTAGGGTTAGCGTTAACGTTAGCATTAGGGTTAGCACTTTGGCACTCAGTGCCAAAAAGTTTTGCCAACACTGGAATAGATAAACAACTTTGTTTCTTTGATATGACTACATCATTGGTTGGCCAACACACGGCCATTTGCTGTTCCCAGTTGCAAACCCCAGCATTCCAAAATCGTATTTCTGAAATCATAGTTCTATATGTGGCTGATTTCCCATGATTCAAGTTTTCATTTCTCCTCCTGAATAAACAAGAGTAAGAAAGAGAGCAGGAGATTTCTGAGAGAGGCATCACCCAGCCTTCGACTCCATCCTTGGCAAATGGCCAGAAATAATACTACCAACATTTGACACCTGAATCTGTCACATAAAATTTTGGGGGCATTTTGTTTTATACTTTTTTTAAAAAAAAAATGTAGTGGGAACAGTTTGTGCTTTCCTTGACCCCTCACTCAAGGACAATGAACTGAAAATATCAATCCCAACCTTTCCAGGACAATCATCCTTGTTCCATTGTGGCTCTTTAAGCAGTCTGAAGGAGGTTGGCCGGCCTTGATCTAAAATGACATGGAGGGCTAGGGTGCCAATGCAATGATTGCATTTTGATGTAATATATGTGTTAATTTACAGTTCTGTACAGCAAGTATCCTGCGGCTCAGGAGAGGTGGAGATTGTGGGCCACATGCTCCTTAGATGTTCCTTTTATACTGAGATTAGGAAAAAAACATATTCTGCCAATAACTGCTAGGTATCCTGGCCGTTCCGACACTACCTATCTTCAGTTGCTGCTTAAGGATAAACAGTCCATAACTACAGTGCAGGTGGCCAGATTCTGGGCAGCAGCCTAGGGATTCGTCGCAAATATGTGTCTTCTCCACCATAGCGATATTATATAACAATTGTGGCAAACCCTTTGCACTGCTTAGTCATTTTCCTTTTAGTGTTGAACCTACAACGGGCCACACAGTTTAGGGATTGCAACTATCATATAGTCAAAACCATGTATAATTGACACTGGATTTTATTATAGATTTTAGTTGTTATTTATGATTTTATACTAGAATTTTTAAGTATATATGTACTGAGTACTTTTATTTGTCTGGTCTAAGACTGTAATAATAAATTGTTGCTGTAATGTGTGTGTTATTTTACACACATTTTGGCATAGGGTAGTTTTACAACTGATATAGTAATTAGGAATATAGTTTCTCTGTATCAAAATCAAATATAATCTGCCTTCCAATGACTGCTAAATTATGAATGTGTTACTATTTCATTGCTGCATCATTACACCATTACGTATGTGGTGTTATGTTTGTGTGGCAATGGGGAAGTCACATTGTTGCTGCCCAAATAACCTACAGTCTTTAAATAAAAAAGAAGCAACATGGACTCAGGGGTGGACAGATAGATGTTGATTCTATGTGGCTAGGTGTCTGTTGAGGCTTGTCAGATGTTACATCTTTTCTATCCTGCTCTACAGAGTAGAGAGTTGGTCTCTTGGCAGAAAGCCACTTGAAGAGACTAGAAGCATTTGAAATAGGGATTTTCAGACGGCTGTTACATATAAGATGGGTTGACAAAATCAGGAATGAGGAGGTGATGAGCCGCCTGGGAAAGCCAAGGGAAATCATCAAAATCATTAAAAAGAGAAAGTTAGAATATTTCGGACATATGATGCAACACCCGGAAAAATACAGCATACTTCACTTCATCCTCCAGGGAAAAATTGAAGGCAAATGAGGTCGAGGCAGAAGAAGAACATCATGGCTTCAATATCTAAGGGACCGGTTTGGACAAAACTCAGCCACACTTTTTCGTGCGGCTGTTGATAAAAATAGGATCGCCAACATGATCGCCAACGTCCGATGACGGTTATGGCACAAGAAGAAGAAAGTGTCTGTTGTATGTTACAAGAGCTGTTCTAACTCTGTTTTCAAAAGGGATTCAAATATAGCACAAATGTATATTTGAAATATCTGCCAGTCACACAAGGGAAAATATTTATCTGAAAGCATTTCTGTCTGGGGAAAAAAAAGCAAGCCAATATTTCAGTTTAGCATTATACAATTTTCACTGGTGGGTTGTAATAGACAGATGTCTGCCTGCATAAAATGCAAATGTATGAAGGGCTCTACTTCCACAGAAATACAAGCATTAGTTATTTACATTTCTTTTCTGCACTCCAGAATGGCTTCCTCTGGAAAAAAAAAATTCTTACCAACTGCCAGCCATACATGTGAAATTAAATATGCATATCTACACATAAACATTGTTTGGGAAAAGATTATGTTTTTTACCTACTTATATACTGGGGGGTGCAGGAGGAATGGAACATACTTTTGAAATGTGCAAGCATCATTCACAAATAATGCACAATGGATGAATTTTGTGTGGGTAGCTGTAGTGCTCCGTGCCCAGTTGGAGTCCAATTTAAATATGAAAACTGGATTTTCAGGGCTTAATGCAGAAAACGGTTAAGTGCAGCAGGCTAAGGAAAGGATCATAGCTGTGTTTACAGAAAGAGGAAAGAAAATAGTGTGTTATCAGAAGCTTTGAAAGAGGAAGAAGCAGCAGCAGAAAACTCAAAGGGAACATAAACTCAAGACCAGTCTAAGGTTTTCTTGCATCTTGCAGAAATCTAGGCTTGATATGCACCGGTAGGAAACCACAGCCGGTTATATCTCTCGGTAATGCCTTATTAGATGTAGAATTTGTGCTGCTCCTGGACCATTTCAGAGATGGCATCAGTTTCATATAACAGAATCCAAAGAGAGAGATCTACACAATATCCCAGCATCTTTGGGCTTCTTTGTAAATAAAGAGGAACTGATTTGGCCCTCCAAATGCTGAATTCATGCATATTTCCTTTGATGTTTGCAGTTTCCATTCCTAATGGAAGCTGACAGAATGTAAATGAGTTTCTAAAGAAACCAGCAAAAGTGGCAATTTTTCTCATTTAATCTTCAGATGAGCTGTCTGTCTCCCAGATGCTGAGCTTCATTAGAATTCTGAAACTAATTTCACCTATCAACACATGATTATTGGTTTGAGTGAGGCTTTTGGGAAACTCTGAGCAAAAATCACTATTACATGCAGGTTGGCTCAATAAAGGAGGAGAAAAAAAATCTATATTAAAGAAATGGCAGACTGCAAGGTAATCTACTTGTGTAGTTTCTTAAACTACTTAATACTTAAACTTCTCCTTTGATTTTTGCCCATAAATCCTCACTTGAAAGTTAATTAGAACTTTAATAAAAAGAACATTTGTAACTGATAGGACATCTGCAAGAAACTTGCCCCTCAGTCCTTCACACATTTCGGTGACAGTAAAAGCCCCAGCAAACCCACCCACCCACCCCCCATGTAATGGGAGATTCATCTCTAGTTACTTAATAGTAATCAGCATTTGGGTTGCAGTTCACTGCAATAAGTCACAGTTGCAAGATATAATAATGACTGCTTTACTCGAGAAATATTTCATTTCACAGGGAGCCAAAGGGTTTTAAGAAATGAAAAGGATGAAAACCTCACCTTTCCAAATGTTGATTTTTCTGATCTTATATGTAATGGATAAAATCCTTGTTGCATGATCTGCAAAAATGTATCATGATGCAAATGGCATCTTTTTCACAAGTGACATAATGTGAGACCAAGTGCATAATGCAGGGCTGTCAAACTCACGGCCCATGGGGCAGATGCATCACGCGCTGGCCATGCCCAGGCCTGGTTTAGCGAAGGGGACAAAACTCCCAACACATCAGGTGACGTCACCGTGACAACATGAGTTTGATACACCTGACATAATGGGACATCATCTGCATAATGATGTCAGTATGCAAATGACCTACCGGGAGTCAAGTTACATAATTTGAGGAATGGCAGTTGGTCCTTATTCTTGACATCCACATACAATATGGAGGTCTACACAGGAAAAATGGAGATGCAAAAATATTCCTTCTCATAATCAACATTTCTTTTTTTTAATTTTTTTTTATTGTGATACACAATCTGACAAACACACAACATATAACATATAAATATCTCTGTCAGGCCTGGAAACCTAAAGTCTAGTATGGTTTCCAGGCCTGACAATCTCCTATTTTTAAACAACGTTTCTTAATGGTCTTATTTTGCTTTTATACCTTTCCCCCCATATCTCATTTATTATTTTATTTTCTTATCCCATTTTCTTTATTTACATTAAATTGTCTAATACTAATAGCTTTACTTTTCTAGATTCTTATATGTTTGTTATCTACGCAGCACTCACTTCTATTCATTCCCACATCAACAACTTTGAGATATAGGTTGGACTGAGAGAGAGGACTAACACAGAATCACTCAGTTTCCTTGAACGATGAAGAAGTACTATAGAACATGCTCCTGGTCCTAATACAAACTTTAACCTTTATTCCATTGGAGTGGTTAAAAGGAGTGATCTATATTTCACCCTGGGAAGGTTATTAGTAAATCATGTCTTCGACCTCATCAGCAAGCAAATACAGAATTTGCATATTTCATGGCTCCTTGTATCTCGTAGTTCAATGAGTGTTTCTTTTCCTCAATTCTTACAATTTTATTCAATTGCAACATGGGCAGCCACAATGGGATTTTCAAAAAAAGTCAAGGTAAGCAGGCATAGCTGTGCAATTTAAGCCATGCTCCCTTTTTATGTTCCGGTAATGTGAAATATATTTGCTAGTTATGCTGAACTGAAAAGTTTATCTTAAAGCTAGAGGAGGAGAGTGATATCATAGCATAAAACAGGGGTGTTGTTGTGTCTGCGCCCCCTGAGCCAGGCTTCCTGCCAGAAAGTGACTTGGAAAGTGAGGGGGAAGGGCCGTCAGGACTTTCCTCGGGAGCACCGGCTTCCCTGGCTCAGCTCCAGGAGCCAGAGGCAGGCCAGGTGGAAGAGATAACGAGGCCTCTGTCCCCTGACTCTTTCTCCCCCCAGGCCATGCCTCCAGATCCAGCTGATGGCAATCAGGCCTGGCTGGACCCTAGGTTCCATAGGCAGGTGAGGTAGGAACAACAGAAGCAGGGGTGGGGCAGGCCTAGGAAGTGCTGAGTCATGGAGCCACACCCCATAGGATATAAAGGCAGCAAGAGCTGCTGTGCCTCTTCGTAGCAGGCAAATTAACTGCTTAACTAAGAACTGAAGTACTGTTTGACTCATCGGTGTCGAGGGAGATAACAGAGACACTTGGCATACGCTTGCTATTTTGCTGCCAGAGCTGATAGTGCCGGCTAATTAAGCCATCGCTCGGACAGAGGCGAAGGGGGACAGAACAGGTGTCAAACTCATGGCCCATGGCCCAAATGCATCACATGCTGGCCACCCCCACCCCCAGTTTAACAAAAAAAGTCGTGATACGTCATGTGATGATGACAATAGTTTGACACTCCTGGAATAAAGAAATTTGAAGGTCCATCCCAACGAGAAGTTTGCCTAAAACTAACTATATGGAATAGATCTCAGTGATATTTAAACCTAGTATATGTCTACATTTCCCAGCACTACATAAAAAGACACCCATTTCTCCCTTCTTCCCTAAAATCCTTTGTATTCTTTATGGAAATTAATTAAATTCAACATACACATTTTAATTGTATACTTATGGAGACTAACAAAATAAGTTTCATTCTAAAAGGTGCTCTGCTTGGTTCATCTCAGTTCAAAGGAGGCCAAAATAATAGAACGGTCTGGTCTTAAAATGGAGCTTTTGTTCTATTATTATTATCTCTTATATTCATTAAACATGAAACTCAGTCAACTGAACATTCAAAAATGCATCACAAATAACTTTGCCTGGTGCTAATGGTTAATACATGTTGCTGCCAGAGTCCTAGGTATCAACCAATTATTTATTATTATTGTTGTTGTTGTTATTGTTATTATTATTATTGAATTATATTATTTGTTTGTTTGAGTATTGCTGTTGTTATTGTTCAATTAAGGTCAACTAGGTGCTATATATAGTTGGATATAGTTGGATATTCATTCAATCCTTGCATAACTTTAGCTATAAAGACATTTTGGTGTTTATAAATTTACCGATTATACTTCAAAAAGCTCATGATCAGAGATGCTGGAATTCACAATTTGATCTAGTACAAATTGGACAAATTCATCCTTTAATAGTGTCTAACTGCTGGAAGCTAGTTTATGTAGTAATTTCAATCTCTCTTGCTTTCAGACTAGTTATGACAAAGACTTTCTTCTTCAAAAGTACAGTCAATTTTCAGCTATATTTTCTCTATACCATTAAAGGATTATTTTTAGCACCAGAAAATAGGTAAGAGTCATTTAATTTCCGAGAGAGAAATCTGTTTTATAGTTTTCCTAGGTGGCCTGCGAATAGATCTTCTTTAGAGCTTGCCTTTGGCTGCAATTTCATGTTTGTCTTTTTTAAAAAAAATGCAGTGGCAAGGGCAAGTACATTTCCACGAAGGAGCTGGTTTCCAGCCCACAAAATATATTTCCATTCTGTGTTTGCATTATGCTTTGATTGTCCCCACCTTTCCATCAAACAAATCTGTTCTGTGTCATTTGTTTGCCCTAGACTGTACAGTTATGACTAGCAAGCTAAACTGTTCAGCTGTTTATTGCAGATCACAGAAAGAAGGATGAGAAGGGTTAAAGGTTGCAACCTCTTTTTAAAGAAAATCACTAAGAGAAATTTAGGAAATGTAGCCTCCCAGGCAGATTAGATTTAAAAAAATAAAAATAAAATAAAAGAATAGACAGGACAGTAAGCAAGTTATTATCAGAGTTTAGTATGGGAGCTTGTCCAGACATTGTAGCCTTACAACTTCCAGCAGTTTGAATCTGATCAATGACAAAGAATAGGGAATTGTAGTTCAGAAGCATTAGGTGGACCATAGGTTTCCTATCCCAGGGTTTAATATCGTGTCTGGGATGGTGGGTGACAGATCAATACATGCAGATAACTTCATCAGGAGAATCCTACCATTGCATACATGCTTTATATGTTGGGATGTAAGTACACTACGGCAGCATTTTAGCATCATGGTTTGCTCTGTGATGTTTAATACCATGTTTCCCTGAAAATAAGACCAGGTCTTATATTAATTTTTGCTCCAAAAGGAGCATTAGGGCTTATTTTCTGGTTAGGTCTTATTTTGGGGGAAATACAGTACTAATCATGGAGAAAGCTAGGGAGTTCCAGAAAAACATCTACTTCTGCTTCATTGACTATGCTAAAGCCTTTGATTGTGTGGATCACAACAAATTGTGGCAAGTTCTTAAAGAGATGGGAGTACCAGACCATCTTATTTGTCTCTTGAGAAACCTGTGCGCCGGTCAAGAAGCCACAGTGAGAATTGGACACGGAACCACTGATTGGTTCAAAATTGGGAAAGGAGTCCGGCAAGTCTGTATACTATCACCCTGCCTATTTAACTTATATGCAGAACACATCATGAGAAAGGCGGGGCTAGATGAATCAAAAATTGGAATTAAGATTGCCGGAAGAAATATCAACAACCTCAGATATGCAGATGATACCACTCTAATGGCAGAAAGCGAAGAGGAACTAAAGAGTCTCTTGATGCGGGTGAGGGAGGAGAGTGCAAAAGTTGGCTTGAAACTCAACATTAAGAAAACTAAAATCATGACATCCATCCCTTTCAATTCCAGATAGATGGTGAAGAAATGGAGGTAGTGACAGATTTTATTTTCCTGGGCTCCAAGATCACCACTGATGGGGACTGCAGCCAAGAAATTAAAAGACGCTTGCTCCTGGGGAGGAAAGCTATGGCAAATCTAGACAGCGTACTAAAAAGCAGAGACATCACCCTGCCAACAAAAGTGCATATAGTCAAAGCTATGGTTTTCCCAGTTGTAATGTATGGCTGTGAAGGTTGGACCATAAGAAAGGCTGAGCGCCAAAGAATTGAGGCCTTTGAACTCTGGTGCTGGAGAAGACTCCTGCGAGTCCCTTGGACTGCAAGGCAAACAAACAAGTCAGTTCTAGAGGAGATCAACCCTGACTGCTCTTTAGAAGGCCAGATCCTGAAGATGAAACTCAAATACTTTGGCCACCTAATGAGAAAGAAGGACTCACTGGAGAAGAGCCTAATGCTGGGAAAGATTGAGGGCAAAAGAAGAACGGGACAACAGAGAATGAGGTGGCTGGATGGAGTCACTGAAGCAATAGGCGTGAGCTTAAATGGACTCCAGAGGATGGTAGAAGATAGGAAGGCCTGGAGGAATGTTGTCCATGGGGTCGCGATGGGTCAGACATGACTTCGCAACTAGCAACAACAACGGTACTAAATGTACCCATCTGGCTGACAATCTTAAATGGGGCTTATTTTGGGGGGTAGGGCTTATATTACAAGCATACTGAAAAAATCATGCTAGAACTTATTTTCCAGTTGGGTCTTATTTTTGGGGAAACAAGGTACTAAAAAAAAAGCTTTTGTCAAAAGTCTCAGAATTAGGCAGAATTGTTTCTCTCTTTTTTTTGAAAACAAGATTCTATCCACTACACATGAACTACTCGTTCATGTGTCAAATTAAATTGCAATTTTCTGAGTCCTGCATGCTGCAATAAACCATAATGCAAACTAATAGTTCTTTGTTGGAATAATGAGAAGTCCGCTTTTGTTTATACCAGAGTATGTACACTTTGAAGGTCCTCTTGAAAGTTGCTCCAGAGCATTGGAATCAGGCCATATTGAACTGTCAGTTCCCACATCCATTTTTGACGTATTGTGAGAGAAGATGCAAAATCTATCGCAATGCTCAAATTCCCTTTGGAAACTGAAATATCAGAATGACGCCAAGTGCACATTCAGGACATTTTTAAATGTCAAATCATAATTCATTTCCAACAGAAGTAGAAAGAAGCCACTCCCTTTCAATGTTAAAATATACAGGACACATACTCTAAAGCAGTGTTTCTCAACCTTGACAACTTTAAGATGTGTAGACTTCAACTCCCAGTTGACCCTTGCCAAGGTTGAGAGGCACTGCTCTAAAGTGATAGCTTTCCTCAATAGTAAAATATTACAGTAAAGCTACAGTGAGCTACGTTTTGGTTTCTTTTTTCAGATGATCAATGCCAGCACCCTGTCCTTCCTTGGCATCACCCCAGGAGCAGACAAACTCAAAAGACGTTGCAATAGGCTATCATAAATAATCTCTTGAAAGGAAAGTCTTCTAGCACAATGAGGGGGTAAATGAATCAAACTCCCTCTTATTTGTAAAGGAAGAAGTCCAAATTCAATGAGTTGAAGAGCTCTAGGGAGCCATGAGGGGGCAGCAAATGGATTTTTTTTTCTGTACCTCTTTGTTGCTATCTAGTAGCGATCTCAGATTTTGCAGCCCAAATCTGTCACCCTTGATGTACATTTAGTTTGAAATATAATCGTATTTCTATCAGTAGGGGAGTGAGGTCTCTAGCATGCCACTCAAAGCCCAGGTATTGCCCTTGGCCCAGAAAAAGTAACATTCCCATGTAATTAATTTTGTAAAAGAGCTGATTGTTGCTATGCTGCTTCTCTTCCTAGTCATACTGATGGTTGTGGCATTGAAACCCATCTGGCTGTTTGGACTTCGCTAGCTGGGAAGCTAAATTCACTGGCAGCCATAGTGCTGCCATGACATATTCAACGTTTTAATTTGACTCCTTTGGCCTATAGTGTAGTAACACTTTAAAAAGAAACATCAATGCCCCAAAACAAGGGTGAACATAGATTCCAAGCAGGAGCTGAAGCTTGTTCCACACACCCCAGGGTAAATGAATGTAATGAGTTCATTTATCAAGAGCATATGCCGTATCACAAGAAAACCTATTTAGAAGCTTGCCAGCATTTCAACAAGTTTGATTTTGATGAAGGTATGAAGTTGTTGGATATGCAGTTCCTTGAATTCTAATTGTTCAAGAAATGAAGATTGACTTTTCCGTTTCAAAAATAATGTGCTTTTTCTTACACCTGTGTCTATTTTGATCGGTATTTAAATGATCAGCTTCAGATACAAAACGTCTCTATTCTGTTCATAACGTTTGCATTAAGGTTTATTTCGGTGCAGTGTTGTACCAACCGTTACATGTATTTCGGCAAGTTTGTAAGACACCAAACAAAAATTATTTTGATGGCATCTTTTGGCTGTGCACCATCCAGCCCATCTGCTGTTGTTCTTAATGCAATTATGTTAGCTTTTGAACAAATCATGCTAAAGATGGTTTAATAAATGTGGTTTCCTTCAGCCAAAGGTATGTGCATGTGGGTACACCCGTATAATTTTGAGTCAGTTTCTGATCCTGGCATAGAATAGAATAGAATAGAATAGAATAGAATAGAATAGAATAGAATAGAATAGAATAGAATAGAATAGAATAGAATAGAATAGACTCACAGAGTTGGAAGAGTCCTTGGAAGTCTTCTAGTCCAACTCCCTTCTTAGGCAGGAAACCCTACACCACTTCAGACAAGTGGTTATCCAATCTCTTCTTTAAAAAATTGAGTGTTGGAGCATTTAAAACTTCTGGAGGCAAGTTGTTCCACTAATTGATAATTTATTAATTTATTAATTTTATATTGCCACCTTTTTGCCCATGGCTACTCAAGGCGGTTTACAGAATATAAACTGTTCTAACTGTCAGGAAATTTCTCCTAAATTCTAAGTTGCTTCTCTCCTTGGTTAGTTTCCACCCATTGCGTCTTGTCCTGCCCTCAGGTGCTTTGGAGAATAGCTTGACTCCCTCTTCTTTGTGGCAACTCCTGATATATTGGAACACTGCTATCATGTCTCCCCTAGTCCTTCTTTTCATCATATTAGGGTTCATGAAATTTCCTGAACTAGTCCTTGCCGGTTGTTGTTATTTTTTGGCAAGGTTTTTCAAACATGGTTGGCTCTTAGGGCTCCTAGGGCTAGGAAATAGTGATTGCCCCAAAGTCACCAAGCTGGACTAGAATTCAATCTCACAGTTTCTAATTTGATACCTACACCAAACTGGCTCTTTCTCAAGCAAGGGCAGCCAAAGCCAACTATACATTAGAGTGCCTCTGTTCACTATTACAGTCAGCCATGCATTTTAGCCCAAGAATCCATCGGATTTCCTTTTCTACTTAACTTTTGGGCTCTCCAATAAACAATTGGCATCCCATATTAATTGAGAAGAATACTTCATTGCTATTCTCTTTTGGAAGTTCCTCCTGAATGGCTTTCTTTCTCTCATCCCCCCACATTTCTGAAATCCTGTATTAACACTTCCCTCTTGTATTCATATATTTTTTGGGATACAGTATCAACAGCATTCATATTTAAGTCATGCACAGAGAAACAGTAATAAGAGCTATAAACTTTCTGTCTGGTGTCTAGTGACTGATGTACTACCCATGCCAATATGTATCTTTATTCCTTGTTTAAGCTGTCCATCTATCTATCTATCTATCTATCTATCTATCTATCTATCTATCTATCTATCTATCTATCTATCTATCTACATATGCTTTGGGACAGATTCTTTGAACGATCACATAATATTAAACATTCAGCACTCTTTCCATTCAGTTCGGTCTTCTTCTGTTTTGAAGTAGCATTGGAAAGATTAGGACATAAAGGCTAGTTGTTCTGTACTTTGCATGCTAATCATCAGATCTTCTTCTCACAAGAACATATCTGTCAAGCATGAATTGGTTTGTACATTAATTCTTGACCACAGTCAATCAATTGGCGTATTTAAATCCCATTTCACTACAAATTGAGTGCATAAGCTTAATTTCTGAATGTAGATTTTTGCATGTGTGAGAGTTTTGATAAAGTGTTATATGAGAAGACTCTAGTTTCGCAGTTATTTAGAGCTTTCCCTTAATTTTATTGACTTTAATGGGGTGTGTGAGAGATGGCTCAGCAGTTAAAGATGTTGAGCTTGCCAGATGGACATCTGACAGCCTGGGTTTGAGACCTAAGAGCTGCATGACAGGGTAAGCTCCAGTTCTTGCCTCAGCTCCTGCCCACCTAGTATGCAAAATGTGATTAGATAAATAGGTAACACTTCAGTGGGAAAGTAGCAACATTCCATGCACCTCTGCATACAATTATGTTGGCCATATGGCTATGGAAATGTCTTCGGACAATATTTGTTTCCTCAACTAAGAAACTGAGAGGATACAATTAGCCAGGGGAAACCTTTATCTTTACATTTGATTTTATTATTATTGTCCATGTTTGTCCTTGAAATTAAGACAGGCTCTAGGATTAAGACATGAGAATGTCTGGTTCAAATTAACCTTAGAGCCACTCAACCAGGAGGGTGTCAGCTCTGCCATCTTTGCAATGCTCCACCAAGGAAACCAGTCTTAGAAAGGTACAACCTTGTCCATATGATAAGTTAAAATGAGACATGGGACATGGAAAACTGGAGAGATCAAGACCATAGTACAGCTTAAGCACCCTATAAAGCACATAGAAATAAGGATGCTTCTATTACCTTTAAAAGCTTTTCTATGCTGACAAAAGGTAATAACCAAAATATTATGAATTGCCAAATAAAATGCAGTGAGATTATTATAACTTGGGGAGTATATATCACCTTTTCCTTGCCCTTCTAATAAAGTTCTTACCCTGCTGTGTACTTTTAGAGTTACTACCGAAGCTACCATGCCATTAGTACAGATGCTTAGAAGAGTTCCTTTTGTATTCAAAATGGGTTGTTTTGATTGAAAAGCTGTGTTGTGTTTATAGCATCAGCCTGCACAAATGTATTATCTACAGAAAACCTAAGAGCTGGGCTGATGAATCCAATCATGACTCATTCCCAAATCTCATATGCTGAAATTTCACACAATCAGTGCTGAATAAATAAGGAACACCAGAATGTACATTGGTATCCAATTGACTCCCACTTTCAGTACTTCAGGCTTGAAGTCAGACAGGAAGAATAAATTGCATTCATTAAGCCTGTTTGTATGATAAACATGCCTAACTAGATTTTTTTTTTTTAAAAAAAGCTCCACTTATTGGAAGTACAAATTACCAACATAAAATGAAGCAAAGATGTAGTGAATGACTCTGGAGAAGATTTTCTGGGGGTTTTTTTTCCCACCCAAGTCACAGATACGCTTATCAGTGATTTTCATTACCAATAACCCCCCACCCACACACCTAGATGGAAGCTTTAATATGTGTACTAAACTATACAGTCTGCAAGAACTTACTTATTCAATATGATGGGGACTATTAATGCCAGGCAATTGTTAAATCTAAGGGCATTTCCATCTAACAGCATTGTAATGATTCAGAAGCAGCTTTAGACCTGTGGAAATACACGGGATAATCAGGTTTGTTTATTTCTGGTTCCCCTTAGTTTAGTAGACATCGGAACAAATTTGATATTTTCATCCCACATTGCTATTGGAGTTGCATCTGAATCTTGTGAATCAGATGATGAAGATGCAGGTCGAATAGTCCACCAGCCTTGAGCTTCACTAGGCAATCAGACATCTACCAGAGTTCCAGCTCAGTCAATGAGCTTGTCCAGGAGAGACTTAATTCAGGTAAAGCAGATCAGATTTTGTCAGCCCAGGAACATGTCAGTGGTTGAAAGGGCACCACAAAGGCAAACAGTGTAGCTCCTTGATTGGAGAGAACAGCAAGCTGTATCAGTGACTGAGGCCACAAAAGACCGACCATCAGGCAGGGGTGGGATTCAACCAGTTTGGGCAAACCGGTAGGTCTGATGATCATCTGGGAGAGAACTGGTTTGCTCTGATGATCAGGTTGGTCCGTCCGCCCCCCCCCCCCGCCCTGCACTTTACTGACCTATATCTTTTCAGCTGATTTTTGTGGCAGAGAAGATTGCCACGCCTCAGCTGTGTTACTCCCCAGCAGTAATGTGGAAGGTAAGTTTTTGTAAAACTGCGCACATGCGTGAAGTGCACAATCACTGAACCAGTTGTTAAATAAGCAGGATCCCACCACTGCCATCAGGTCTTGCACCTCAATTATAAAAAAATCTATCCAGCTCTATACTTATATTCCTGTCAGTCTTGGTCCTTTCTCTGCATTCAGATCCTAGCCTTAACATTTGGACCAGCTCATAGAATTCTCTATGTGTTGAAGTGAAAAGATATTGGACTAAAATACACACATGGTTGGAGAAAATGATTAAAAAAATGATTAATATAGACTTTAAGCCAGAAGTTTTTTTGTTGGAATTATACCTGAAACGTATAGTAGAGATTTAAAATATTTGATTCTGAATATTATTACAGCAGCTAGGATTGTGTTTGCTAGAAATTGGAAAAATGAGAAATTACCTTTGCAAGACGAAATTATTAGGAAGATGATGGAATGTGCAGAAATGAGTAAATTGACATTTGAAATTAGAGAACAAGAAGATAAACAATATTACAAAATATGGGAATTATTTTATACTGGTTAGAAGGAAAGATTTGCTAAAAAAAGGTTGGGAAAGGTTAAGGTCAAGAGAAGTAATCTGAATTAAACTAATTTAGGAGAATGGAATGAATAATGTTACTAGATAAAAATACCATTGTTTAATTAAAAATTAATGGAGTAAGAGACCTGGACAATGTAAGACAGATGAATGAAAGAAACGTTTATTTTGAAATTGCACAAGATGTGTTAACACCCCACCAACACATTGTAGTTGGATTGTTGAGATTTTTATGTTTGTTTGTGTTAAAAAATAAAAAAAAAATGAATTCTCTTGTTGTCCAAATCACAGATTGGTATGGACAATTCTTGTGGCTTTGAATCTCCTCTCTCCTTCTCATGGTTCAAGCTCCCAGGCAAGCGTTCTTTGACTTATCCAACTCCCTCCCAGAAATTTACAACTTAGCAATAAGTTCCTTCAGCATTGTAATTGCCTGTCTTTTTGTTTTGTATCAGTTGGTTTAAGACAGCTGCAGCTTTTGTACAACTTACACTCCTTTCCCTAGTGGCAATTAGGACTGTGATGCAATCGATCTCACAACTTCTGACCTCTTTCCCCTTCCTCCTGCTAATATCTGCCTTTTGAATACAGTGGACTAACAGTAATTTACTAATGACTGTAAACATTTTGTTTACATTTTTTACAAATGACCTTCTCCGGCATAGTCTCAGTTGAAAAGAGAGGACACTTGCTTTTTGTTTTGAAGATGAAGAGAGTATATTATTCATGCTGGTGACTCGACGGGCTGGAGCAGTGACTGAAATAAGTTCTTTGAATTCTTTCTGTTGAACAGTTGGAGGGAGCACCAATGGGCTCATGGCAATATCTGCATATCTTTAGCATTTGAGGTCAGTAAAAAAGAAAGCTGATCAGCTTTGACCTACTTGGCTGTTGTTCTGACCTAGGCTCCCTTAAAAACCAGGAAGCAGAGTCTTCTTGATCCCTGCAAAACCTCTTTTATTTACATGACTATGAATTGCTTTCATTCACAGTCAGCAAGGCTTGTCCAACAGTTTTTCAAAGGAATATTTCTCAACACACTTTATCTCGCTTGGCAAGCTGCCACGTAACTTGTTTCCAAACATGGTATAAGGCAGAACTTGGCACAGAGTCTCTTGGAGTCACGAACAGAACTTTCCACTCTTGAAACTACCAAAAAAACAAATTGTTTCCTTCAAAAGCCCCCTCCCCGTTCGCTCCTCTTTTGTTTCCTATGGAAGGGGCCAATCATCTCCAAGGTGTGGCTTTACTCCCAAGTCGACCCTGCTTTCTGAGTTGTTCTTGTCTTCTGGCAGCTCTGCACATGTGCACACTGGGAACAGGCTCCAGCTGTTCTTCTGCTTCACTGCTGTCTAGCTCCCGCTCTGCCTCCGATGCAGAGCCATCGTCCGAGCTTTCCCAATCCCCCAGAAATGGCCCATGTTCCTCCCCAACCTCCTCATTGTCTGACTCTGCTGCCAGCTCTGCTGGGTGCCGGCAGGCCACAACAGCTTTTCGGGGAAAGGAAATAATGTGATGAGAAATAATCATTTATATAGTGGGCATTTATGTCACATTGGGGGGTCCACATTTCCTTTTTTTAAAAAGTATCATCAGGCCATGTGTAGCTAAAAGCAGAGATGCAGGTGTGAAGAGTAAGGAAGAAGACCTTGATGAACAAATAGAGATCCTGTTGCTTGGGCAATGGGACAAAAGGATTTATTTTTTTAAGTTAACAGGTCTGAAGTTGCTCAGACATCTCCTTAATTCACTGAAGTATAGGAAAGAAGAGGAGGTGCAGTGGAATAAGACATGCAAGCTTTTATTATTATAATTGATCTCAATAAAATATTAGTAGGCATCCTGTGGAGTTAATTTCATAGTTTGGTTGAAACTTGGTGGAACTAACAGCAGAGGGCATTATTGTAGCAAATGAGGCCATTTTAGGGTGAGGTGTTACTAATAATACATGCATTTAGTTTATTGGTTGCCCCTCATGCCCTAAATCAAACAAGAACATGTCTAACTAGTACAGAAGCATTTACTATATCTCAGGGGTTGACATTATCAGTATTGAACATAGAAACCATACAAACAGAGATGGGTAAGATGAAATAGCCCTACAACTCACTAATTTAAGAATAATTCTCTTTGATATATTAATATAGATATCCCGATCTTCATTCCTTCACCGTCTTGATCTGTGAACCTGTTCTGACTTGATCATAAATGACTTCCTTATAAAATGACTTCCTTATAAAAATTACCCCTTGACTCTGAATATTCTAATGGTGATTCATTATGTAAAATTACCATATTTTTCAGAATATAAGACACACAGGTTTTTTTTGGGGGGGGGGAATAGGAAAAAAAATCTGATTACCATGTATTCCATCTGGCTAGCGTCCTTAGCCTGGTCAGCTCCCGCACATTAGTTTGCTGGTTTTGAGTGCATGCGGTCTGCCCCCTGGTTGGGGCTGAAATATAGCTTCTAAAGCACAGCTGATTTTTGGAGGGAGGGAGGGGCAATGAGCACAGCGAAATATCGCTTCACTCGCAAGTGCCTCGTTGAGGCTGAAAAATAGCTTCAAAAGCACAGCTGATCATCGGAAGAAGCTCCAGTGACTAAAACAGGTGAGGCCCAGAAGGGGTAAGAGAAGGCAGGAACTGTTCCAGGTAACCATTTTAGGTATCACACGTCAAGTTTTCAGCCTACAAATGCTTTGTGTTTTCGGGTGGCAATCAGCTGCGATGTCCTTTGGCAATCCTCCGCACCCTAGAAGGGCTCTCAAACGGAGCATTTGGAGGCTGAAAATGCGATGCGCAGTGCCCAAAATGTCTAAGTCATTGTCAGTGGTAATCTCTGCAGCGAGGAAGAGGACACGCAGAGGCCAAAGGGTGAGGGCTGGTGGGTGGGCGGGGCTATATCCAGAATATAAACACACCCAAATTTTCAGCCTCTTTTAGAGGGGAAAATACTCTGAAAAATACAGTATGTTCTAAGTATAAGAATTGTAGAAAGCATTTTGAAATCTGTTTCAAATGTGTTATTTGAGGTAGGATAGAAGCCCCATCTAAAGCCAATTATAGATATACAGAAATAATAGAAATAGAGACAGATGCTGTTCAATAAAAGTTGGTGAACAAAATAATTTCTTCCCTACTTTTAACAATCAGCACCTTCATATTTATTTGAATTAACCTCCCTCTGCTTCTAGCCGCAGTAGGGCTCTAATTAATATTCAGTTGAGATGGGCTCATGTACCAAATGAATATACGTTCCTGCGTTTACAGGCAGACATTTGTAAATCTTCTGTTTTCCATAGCTGAAAGGATTTTAAGTTTATAAATGTGTAAACAAATCAGGATGAATGGTGTTATTGGGTTGCAAAATATATCAAACAGCTTACAGTGATTTAATCTAGTGGGAAAGGACCAAAAAAGTGCCCTCAAATTATTGGCATAATGAACAATAAATATACCATTTGGGTGCATATATTCTAATTATTTTTAAAGGGCATTAATTATATGGCTCAGCTTTAATTAACAAGCTCTTCCATAGATTTTCAACAAAGCTGAATTGCATGTTCTTTGTTATGTGCTTAACATAATGAAAAGGGTGGGTGGGTAGAAATAGTACAAAAATAAGAACACAAAGTTTAATGCAGCACATATATTATTGGCATACAACTGTAACTTGTAGATATGGGCTTCAGTATGTGTTCGGATCTTAGTAAATCTGTTCCTAGTCTTATCCAAAGACTTACTTTTCTGAAGTGTTTTGTGATATAGTAGCTGGGTTTTGGTTGACCAGATTTGATTAGGACTGTTGACAGCAATAGTGTGTTGAATGGGTATGAATACACCTGGCTCTCTGTGTTCCTTCCTGCCAGTCTGCCAGGGTGAATTAGGTAGCTACATTAGGTAGCTAATACCACTCTATAAAGCCTTAGTAAGACCACACCTAGAATACTGTATCCAGTTTTGGTCACCACACTGTAAAAAAGATGTTGAGAGACTAGAAAAAATGCAGAGAAGAGCAACCAGGATGATTAGGGGACTGGAGATTAAACATACAATGAATGGTTACAAGTAGTCAGCATGGCTAGTCAAGTGAAGAGAAGGACCAGGGGAAGACATGATAGCAGTTTCCCAATATTTGAGGGGCTGCCACAGAAAGAAGGGGGTCAAGCTATTTTCCAAAGCACCTGAAGGCCAAACAAGGAATAATGGATGGAAACTGATCAAGGAGAGATTCAAGAAATAAGTAGAAATTTAGCTACATAGAAGTTGAGTTTGTAAAGGAGCTCTATTTTTTTTCCATTTTTCTACTTTTTAAGCATATAAAAAACAACATGGGACATGAACACGTAGGCCTAGATGGCATCCATTTTCCCCAGGTGCTCCTGAAATTCTGATTAAAGCTGTGTAAAGCCTGCAGAATGTGAGCAGATACATTTATCAAACCCCAGCATCGCAACACTTCTCCCAACTAGGTTAATCAAAAATATTGTTTTCAAGTAAGATTCTGAGCATTTCTTCTTAAATGAAGTTTGAGGGAGAAAAAGGCAAAGTGACAATTTAGTCAACATCTGGAAGAAGCGGGGGTGGGATCTTCTGGGACCTTACTTTGTCTTTTTGCTGACCTTATAGAATGCTGTAAATAAATCTTTGAATTACTTTTCATGAATGCCTCACAACACAACACATACAACCATAGAGAAGTCAGCCAAACTGCAATAAAACATTCCCCTTCTTTCATTTTGCTGTACATATATACAAAAAAACCCACTGAAAATGAAATATTAAAGCCAGCCACTTCTAATTTTGTCTTTTTCCACCATTCTGACATGTACCAAAGTCTACTGTAGCTGAAATGACAATTGCTGCAAACAAATAAGTAATTTTAACTATTGATGCTCTAGCTAAAGTCTTAAATTGAGTTAAAATATGGGGAAGGTTTCTGTTGTTGGAGCAATTTTGGATTGGATGAATTCCAGTTGTAGTCCTTTGCAACCAGAGATGCTAGATGTATCTGGATGAAAATGATGGACAATTAGTTGCTCCAATACTTTCATCAAGATTGTGGGTTTATGGTTCCTTAAAATATTTGCATAGTGTATATGAATTGAATATAAATCACAGCTTATTCTCAAGCTACAGATGCTGTGCTATCTATATTGGAAGAAGAAGAAGAAGAATTCTTTTTTGGCCAAGTGTGATTAGACACACAAGGAATTTGTATTTGGTACATAAGCTCTCAGTGTACATACAACAATAGTGATAGATCATTATCTTAGTCATTGTTGCGCCTCTGGTGGCGCAACAGGCTAATCCAGCCTATTATTAACAGCAACTGCTTGCAATATTGCAGGTTCAGGTCCCACCAGGCCCAAAGTTGACTCAGCCTTCCATCCTTTATAAGGTAGGTAAAATGAGGACCCAGATTGTTGGGGGGCAATAAGTTGACTTTGTATATAGTATACAAATGGATGAAGACTATTGCTTGACATAGTGTAAGCCGCCCTGAGTCTTCGGAGAAGGGCAGGATATAAATGCAAAAAAAAATAAAATTGTAAACATTTATCATAAAACATTAAGATACAACACTTGGTTGAATAGCTATGGGTACTAAATAAGGAATCAACATAAATCATACTGGGATACTAAGTAAACAATATAAGTCATAAGATACAAGCAACAACATTATAGTCATAAGAAGATAAGGAGAAGATAAGAATAATGGTGGTGATTCCGCCTTTCTAGATAGTTTGACAATGTTGTGGGAATTAGTTCTTTAGCAGAGTGATGGCATGGGGCAAAAAACTGTCTTTGTGCCTAGTTGTTCTGGTGTGCAGTGCCCTATAGTGTCATTTTGAGGTTAGAAGTTGAAACAGTTTATGTCCAGGATGCGAGGGGTCTGTAGATATTTTCACAGTCCTCTTTTTGACTTGGGCAGTATACAGGTCCTCAATGGAAGGCAGATTGGTAGCAATTGTTTTTTCTGCAGTTCTAATTATCCGTTGAAGTCTGTGTTTGTCTTGATTGGTTGCAGTGCCAAACCAGACAGTTACAGAGGTGCAGATGACAGACTCAATAATTCCTCTATAGAACTGTATTAGCAGCTCCTTGGGCAGCCTGAGCTTTCTGAGTTGACTCAGGAAGAACATTCTCTATATGTGCCACTGAAAAGCTTTTGTTTCTCCCCAAACAAATATTGAATAACATGAACTGTGTAGATAGTACTGACTGTGCAATATTACACTGACGAATTCTGCCTTCGTTTCTTTTTTTTTAAATGCATTCTTTCTCTTTTAAAATAAAGTTCAATAAATAAGCTTCATGGCTCTCTCTTTTTTTTACAGAGGTTGTCAAGCTTCTTGAATGTTTTTTTTTTAAATTATTATTAATTGAGAAATATATTAAACACCTTCACTGCAGAGTTATATGAATAATCCTTTGTTCAGCGAATAATCCTTTTGCAATTATATGGCTACTTATTAATAGACCATATCAAATTCTTAATCCGACTATTGTTGTGAATAATGTGGGCACCTCATTGAAAAAAGAAAGGCAATCAACAGGCTTGAATAGATCTAGAAACCTTGAACTTCCATTGAATTGCAGAAGCTTGAAAAAGAAATTTATAATGCTTAGAAAGTAAATCAGAGGCTGTAAGGTCTTTGTTGTGACACCAATGGCCTTCTTAAAGTACTGCAAATTCTCCCGAAGCAGTAAACATATAAGGATTTTCTACACAGTCATTTTATTGTTTCTAATTTAGTCTTCAAGGAGTAGTGTAGCAAATCTCCAAGACTGCTGCGCCTATCAATAAAAGTGTTCCGGTTTTAGTCCTGCATTTTCCAAAGCCAGAAGTGCCTGAATTCTGGCAGAGGAAGGTTTCTTATAGATTTATTTCCATTATTCCAATATGTTTATTCAGGCTTCTTCGCCACTGAAATACACCAATTGCATCATGCAAAAACATAGTAAGGCAGGGGAAAAAAAATGAATGCTTCTGTAAATTCTGCCTACCATTTCTACAAAGCAGCTGCTCGATATTCAAGGTTGTTGCCACCTGTATTTTCAAACGTACTGATTTTGTCGCCGTCAGGCATTGCCAGTTCATTTCCTGTTCACTCCCAACCAAAAGCTTTCACTGTATTCAGATTGTTGGAATCTGTTATTTATTTTATTTATTGATCAAATTTATATACCGCCCTATCTCCCGAAGGACTCAGTAGGTAGTAGTAATAGTTGCAGTCAAAGAGATCTTTGGAACCTCAAGGGCAAACACTGTAAAATGTGCATCCACATTTCATTTATTTAGATTTGTGGTAAAAGCAAATGTTGCATAGATCTGGATCAAAACCTCTGAACAAGGTTAGAAGGAACTTAATGTTCACCTTTCCCCTGTTTTAGAAAAATCCGCATATTCTTTAGATGCACAAGGATGAGTTTTCTTTTTTGTCTTAAAAAAGGGATGTTGGGAAGGATTTGGTTCCTCTGTCTATGACTGGTGCTCCAATGCAGAATAGACTATAGTTTAAACAATTAAACAATATGTAGGATGCCACAAATTCTGTGTAATGTTAGATTGTTTCCCAAATTACTTTGAGTTTGATCATCAGACCCAAATACTGGGTAAATTCCATTGAGAGAATAAGAACAACAATCACAAAATTTCAAACCATTAAGATTGTATTTTTTACCCAATACATTCCTATTTGATTCGTTCTTTTCTTTTTGCTATTGTGTTTGCTATTTCTGAGCTATATTGCTGTAACATAAAGCTTGGATATTGTACTTGATGTTTCTGATCTCCAGATCAGGCTGCTATTGTAGCCTGATATAGATATTAGAATCTAGTACTTGAGTTTATCTAAATAGTTTCATCATTTCATCACATGGAATGTTAACTTGATTCAAGAGGGAATAACTTTCCCATTGAAATGCCCAAAAAGAACAAGCTTGATAGACCTCCAGTTTGGTTGAAATACTAATATTCCTACTATTCCAAATCTGCATCAAGAGATACGTGGTCATCCTGAAACTTTGTAGAAAATTGATGTAATTTTTATATCTTAGTTCTCATCACTGCATGGTTAGTTTAAGACAGAGCAACAATGATCATTTCCCAGTTCTCAGGAACCTAGAACCACTAAGGAATTACTAGTTTTTTGTCTACCATATCTAAAACTTGCAGTATGATATTTGAGAATGTTATTGATAAAGTGTTCCTTGAATTGAAAACATCTTTGCTCATACAGTAACTCAAACTTCAGTTTGCTCAGGCTCATATTTTCCAAACACTCAGAGATACTCACCTACATACCTACACACTCTCGGTGTTAAGTTCGGGCAATGAAGAGGCAGGAGACGATACAAGTGACAACAGCTCTTTGGTTTATTGTGATCCCAGCAAAAACCAACAGGCAAAACCCATCTTTAAATAGTATTTTGGCTGAGGCATCAACCAATCAGCAACGTGCAATTTCCCGCCCAAATTTCCCTCCTGAAATTCAAATACATTACACTCTTCCCCTCCCAGAACACATTGTACCATATTTACATAGTTTTTTTGTATAACATTTGCATGTTATTTTTCCACGTAGTCACGCAGGTAGACAGGGCGTCTCCTAACTCTTTCTGACATGCGCAATTCATTCCCTGGGAGTGAGTCGAGCTGGTCGGAGGGACTGTTTGTTCCTCCCAGCTCCTCCTCTGGGCCATCCGGCCATGGATTATTGGCAGAGTCGTCCCTGCTGTCCTCTGGAGGAGCCGGTTGGCGTCGCTGGACTTCTTCAGACTCAGCTAAGTCCTCCGATCGCCTCGGGGTTGAGTTAGTTGTTGGTTCAAATATTGGGTAGTCAGGGTCTGGCTGTTTGGTTTCTGGATTGTTTTGTATTCTTTTTCGTAATTGATCTATGTGGCATCTCCACACTCGGCCATCCCCCATGTCCACTATGTATGACTTTGGGCCCGTCACTCCTACAATTGTTCCCTTTAGCCATGCTGGGCCCTCACTATAGTTATGTGCCCATACCGGGTCACCTGTTGTCATTGTTCTGGTTCTTCCCTTTGTGTTTTGGTACCCATCAGGGGAGTATGTTGGGTTTAACCGATCTAGGGGGCACCGGAGTCTTCTACCCATTAGTAACTCCGATGGGCTGCGGCCGGTGGTCACACAGGGAGTTCTATGTTGGACTGCCAGGAAGGTATCAATTTTGGATTGCCAATCTCCTGGGCTAATTCTAGATAGCGCTTCCTTGGCACTGCGTACGAAACGTTCTGCAAGTCCGTTCGTCACCGGGTGGAAAGGCGCCGAGAGGACATGTCGGATGCCCTCTTCTGCCAAGTACCCCTCAAACTGGGTGGCCGTGAATTGTGGGCCATTATCGGACACTAGAGTGTCGGGCAACCCGTGTGTCACAAATAGATGCCTCAATACTGTGATTACAGCTTCCGTTGTTGTGGTTTTCATGAGTAAAATTTCTAACCACTTCGAGTACCACAATTAAGAAGGTCTGCCCATGGAACGGCCCAGCAAAATCTATATGGATCCTGGACCAAGGACCCTGGGGTTTCTCCCAATCCCTTATGAGGGCTGTTGGGGTAGTGGCCTTGATTCTTGACATGCTTGGCATTTCCCTACCCGGTCACTAATGTCTTTATCCATTTGTGGCCACCACACGTAACTTCTCGCTAGGCTCTTCATCCTCACAATCCCCAGGTGGCCCACATGCAATAGCTCCAACACATGCCCTTGTAATTTCTCCGGAATAACCACCCTATCCCCCCATAACAGACAACCCCCTTGTACCGACAGTTCCGAACGCTTTTTTGTAAATTCTTTGAAACGATCCCCCGGTGCAGTGGGCCATCCCCTCTGCACCCAACCGATCACAGTTCTTACGACAATGTCTTTGTAAGATGCCCTAGTCACTTCCGTAGATGTGACTGGGCCAGAGTCCAAAGAGTCAATTAACAAGACGGGCGTCCCTGGGGTCGGGTCTTCGATAGTCGCTGGCAACGGGCATCTACTTAAAGCGTCCGCATGTCCCAAATCTTTGCCCGGTCGGTGAGACAGTTTGTACGAATATGCTGCCAGGAAAATAGTCCAACGGGTCAGTCTGGGTGATAATGCAACCGGTGTTGGATGGTCCCCCGCCAAGAGTCCCAATAAAGGTCTGTGGTCTGTGACTATTTCAAATTGCCGCCCAAACAGGTACTTGTGGAATTTTTTAACCCCAGAAACTATAGCCAGGGCTTCCCGGTCTAGTTGGCTATAGTTCCTTTCCGCTGCGGACATCGTGCGGGAAAAATATGCGATAGGGGCTTCTGAACCGTTCGGGAACCTGTGGCTGAGGACAGCCTCTATCCCGTAGGGTGATGCATCACAAACTAGTACTAATGGCAATGTCCCATTGTACTGAATTAGAAGGCTATCGCTAGATAAGAGATTCTTAACACCTTCAAATTCCTTAGTCTCAATCCTGCCCCAAGTCCAAACAGATTTTTTCGCTAGCAGTTTATGTAGCGGTTCGGCTACCGTTGCCTTATTTTTTAAAAATACCACATAGAAGTTTACAAGCCCCCAAAATGCTTGTAATTCCGTTTTGTTTTTTGGGGTTGGGGCCTTTTTAATGGCTCGCACTTTGCTCTCAGTTGGGTGGATGCCTTCCTTATCTATCCAGTAACCCAAGAATTCTACAGATTCAACTCCTATCTGGCATTTGTTGAGTTTAACTTTAAGCCCCGCAGACCTGAAAATGCCCAAAACCTTCCGCAATTTGACCCCTAATTCTTCCAAGTTTTCTGCTGATACCAGTACATCGTCAAAATATGGAACTACTCCCGGTAGACCTTGTAGGAGTCATTCCATTAGGTTTTGGAATAACCCAGGGGCTACACTAACTCCGAATTGAAGTCGAGTACCTTTAAAAGCGCCCCGATGTGTGACAATCGTCTGCGCTTTGGCCGTTTCGCCGTCAACTGGTAATTGTTGGTAGGCTTGGGCCAGATCGAGTTTGGCAAAAACCTGTCCCTGTCCTAACGAGTGCAACAAATGTTGCACTACGGGAACGGGGTAAGCACTCTTTTGCAGTGCTTTGTTAAGCGTTGCCTTATAGTCAGCGCAAATCCGGACTTATCCGTCCAGTTTGACTGGGGTCACTATTGGTGTCTCCCATTTTGCATGGTCGACGGGGACTAGTATTCCCTGGCTTACTAATTTATCTAGTTCCCTGTCAATCTTGGGTTTGAGGGCGAACGGGACCCTCCTAGCTTTTAACCTAATGGGAGCCACCTGGGGGTCCAAATTGAATGAAATGGGGGTCCCCACGTACTTGCCCAGGCAGTCTTGGAAAACGTCCTCGAATTCTCTCAACAATTCGTCCTTCAGGTTGACTCCACTTCTGTGAACCCCGGTTACTTCCATGCCCAAGGCTCTGAACCAGTCCAGACCTAGCAAACTGGGCAGGTCTCTATCTACGATGGTGATCGGCAGGGTTTTCATGAATTGTCCATATTTCACTCTGACGGACGTGACCCCTTGAACAGGGATTTGGTTTTTCTGGTAGTCTTGCACTCTCAGCTTTTGGGGTTGCAGCTGGCGTTTCGCGACGTCTGGTAGGTCCCTTGCGATTGTGTCCCAAGACATAATCGTGATTGATGAGCCGGTATCCACCTCCATTTTACACTGCACTCCTTCGATGTGTGTCTTGGTGAATATTTTTGTGTGACCCAGGTTCCTGGACTCGGACTCCTGGACTCAGATGATTCAGAAAGTGAGGGAGAAGACCTGGCAAGCCCTTCTTCTCTTGGGCCCTCTCCCTCCCTGGCACCCACTCAAAGGGAGGAGGAGGGGCCGGCAAGGCCTGATTCTCTGGAGCCTTCTTCTGATTTGGCAACGCCCCAAGAACAGTTTTGGAGTGATGCAAGACTGCGCAGATGTGACCGGCGCGCGCAGCAGAAACAGCGTTGGGATAAGGCCAAAGAATGATGGACATCTGCAGAGACTATAAATAGGAGGCGGGACTTCCTGGTTTTTTGTCTTGGACAAAGCAATGAATTTGCGCGGGCAAACTGTATCAATGGAGGGAAGAATATATTCGTGAGTAATTCTGGCCTTATCTATAATTTCCTCGTTATCTCCAGAAACTTGGCAGGCCCGTGGGTAGACGTGGCCAGGACATTTATCTATGTAAATAAAGTAGAAGAGGAGGCCTTTCACTGACTCTTTGTTGGGAGTATTGGGGGAGGGAAACAGAACAATTTTCTTCTCTAGCCGTGTTGATGCGTGGCCCACTCTCACAGTGGTCTGATTCAACTTCGCGCCCTTTTCGAACTGACCAATCCCTGGCCGCTTCACGGATCTGGCGCCCTGTTGATTGGCCGGTTTGAATTTTGGGCGGGAAGGTTGAGAGGCTCGGCAGGCCTGAGCTATATGTCCTTTCCTTTCACACCGCCAACAAATTGCATCTTTGAACCTGCAATTCTGTTGTTGGTGTTGGCCTCCGCAACTCACGCACTCATCCCGGTCGCTTCTCTCCGGCCTCCCAGTGTGGAAGACCTCTTCCTCTTCTTCACTGTCCGATTCAGCCTGGATTTCTTCACTGTGGACTGGCGTTGCTTTCGCCGCGGCATTTGGCGTGTTCAGCCTTTGTAAGGTTTCCGCCGCTTTGGTGGACATCTCGTGTGCCCTGGCCTCATCCAGGGCTATCGCCAGGATTAGGTTGCTTTTCGACAGAAGCCGCCTCTGTAGTCGGATGTCCCTGACCCCACAAATGAGTTGTTCTAATAAAGAGTCCTCCAAGTCTCTATACTCACAGTGGTTTGTGGCTTTCCTTAGTGCGGCCATGTACACGCTGATCGATTCGCCCTCTCGCTGAACTCTTTGCCTCAACTCGAACCGTTGTACAAACTTCGATGGCACCGGTGCGTAGTGTGCTCGTAGTGTCGTCTGTAATGTTTGCCATGGCACCGACTGTACCGGCGTTGGTTCCGACAGCGATTCGGCGGTATCGAAGACCTCTGGCCCACAGTGGCTCAGGAAGTAGGCTCGCTTCCGATTATCCGATACTCCTTGCAGTTCGTTAGCTTCGAGGAAACACTCGAAACGAGCCATGTACGACCCCCATTTCTCCTTGGCTGGGTCGAATGGCACTGGCGGTGTATAGCTAGACATTGCTATGTATCCGCCCTTGATACTGGCTGGGTTTGAAGTTACGTTGCTCTTTCAGCTCTTCTCCTAGTCTCACTGCCTTCAATATCCCACCTTCGTCGCCAATGTTAAGTTCGGGCAATGAAGAGGCAGGAGACAATACAAATGACAACAGCTCTTTGGTTATTGTGATCCCAGCAAAAACCAACAGGCAAAACCCCTCTTTAAATAGTATTTTGGCTGAGGCATCAGCCAATCAGCAACGTGCAATTTCCCGCCCAAATTTCCCTCCTGAAATTCAAATACATTACACTCGGTGTGTGCAATTTTGCAGTGAAGAGCAATTTTGAAAGGAATCTTTGCCAGTGATGTCAGCAATCCCAACACAGAGAAACAACAAATCTTGAATTGTGCTGGAAAAGTTATTCAATCCTTTGCTGGGTCCTCTAGTGAACAGAAAAGCAATTCTTTGATGTGGAGAAGATGTGTAACGACAAAGTCTGCTTAATTTATTCAGGCTATTTAAGATGTTAAATGAACCAGAAAGTCCAGATGACAGAGACAAATAAGACTGTTCCCTAAAAGTGCTGCGAATTGGGTCTTGGGTCTCCCATCTATGTTGATGCATTGCCTGATACTCTGGGATGGAGGGGTGGCCACTGCTTTCCATATATGATTTAACCTTCAGCTTCATGTAGCCTGCCTGGCACTGTATGTTGTCAATTAAGGAAAATCAATCTCTGGCATTTTTATGCCAAAAACGTAGACTCCCCCCACCCTTTGGGGAGTAAATAATTAGTTCAGAACTGCTCTAGGCAATAATTAACTGAACCAGACTTATTAAGAAAACTGCCTCGAGCATTTTTCCATCTCAGAGGTGTTTAATATCTATCAAGTTGCTTCTAAATGATTTTGAGGGAAGCATTCCACAGCTTTCTTCTTTTTTTCAAAGAAACAAGGCAACTGCATAATTAATGTGATTTGACCTAAACCCTTCCCGAGTCATAATTTACATTTTACTGAAAAACTGTGCTGATCATTTACACTTCTCCTTTAGTTATCCAAGAGGACCGTGGATAAATTTGTTTTCCAGAGCTTTTAATTGGGGCCATTCAGTAATCAGAAGTTAGCAGGAAATGATGGTGTAAAATCCAGCCAAATCTATATCCATTATATTTGTAGCTCTGGGATGCTCTTCTAAACTTACGTTGCTGAGAATTAAGCAAGATGAAATGAAAAACCTTGATTATTTTTTAAAATGTGGCTTTCCCCCATCTATAACTCTGAGTTATCACCATTGTTCTGTCTGTAGGAATTATAGATGTTTGATGAATTTGTGAGACAATATATAAATAGAATTTGAATCATTTGAAGAATAGGTCCATGTAGGTTTAATCTAATCACCTAGAGCAGGGGTAGTCAACCTTTTTATACCAACCGCCCACTTTTGTATCTCTGTTAGTAGTAAAATTTTCTAACCGCCCACCAGTTCCACAGTAATCCACCGTGTATCGTCATCTGTGCATGCCTCTCGCGCATCATGGATTGGGTTGGGGGAGGTGCCAGCTACCAGTTTTGCTTGTCTGTTACAGCTGGGTGGTGTGGGGGGAAATGGACGAGCTATTCTGGGATAAGGCTCTTTTATTTGCGGTCGCACCATTTAGTTTCACTTACGTAATGTGAACTAAATTTATGCGCAGGCGATACAAATAGTATATTTTCAGAAATTTAAATTGTCACAGGGAATTTTATGAAAACCTAATGAAAATGTTTTTAAACAATACTATGAATTTTTTTTAAAAAGTCAATTAAATTAAAAAAAAAAGGAAAGTGCTTCAGTATTGGACAAAACCTCTACTGCCCACCATGAAAGCTGGAACGCCCACTAGTGGGCGGTAGGGACCAGGTTGACCTCCACTGACCTAGAGAGTTCACTAAGCCATAAGTACAATCTTCATGGACATTTGTGTTATTTTACTGGTTCATCTTCTACAAGCTGCAGGTAGTGATTGCCTTGTTTAGCAACTATTTGCAGTTACAACAGTGATGAAAAGTAACATTGTGAACTGTCCTCACACTGACAACATTTGAAGGTCTGTAAAGCAAAGGAAAGCTGAAGTAAGATTGTTAGCACAGTTGCAGTTTCATTTAGTGACCACTTTGTTTAGCCACTAAGTTCCCAGTCCTCATTGTAGCTGCTGAATAAGGGCCACATAGATTGAAAAATAGGTTTCAGAATCATTATTGCTGTGGGCATTTTCATCGATAATAACCAAGGGATGCTTTTGAAACAGCATATTCTAATTGAGGATGTTGGAAAAAGTAGTATAGATTGTTTTCCCAACAAAAATATTATCTGCCAAATTAGATTCTTTCATCAATCATAGCTAGCCTGTACAGTGGGGATTCTTTCTTTGAAGACATTTTACTTCTCACCCAGGAAGCTTCTTCAGAGAAAAGAGCTGAAAATTTGACATCTTCAAAGAAAAACCAGAGTCCAGTTGCCTCTTGAAAAAGCACTATTGGGACTGCCATGATCTGGATAACTAAGAATCTCCATAAACATTTAGAATACACTTTGGGATGAACACCCTTCAGAGTTGAAGAAGCTTCTTGGATGAGAAGAGAAACTTCTTCAAAGAAAAACCAGAAAGTCCAGTTGCCTCTTGAAAAAGCACCTTTGGGATAGAAGCTAGTACTTTTTTCATATAAGGTTTGGCAGCACTGTTGGATGACAGCTACAGTTTATTTTCATCATGTATGATTTAACTTACAGGGGCATAATTTTTCCCCGTCCTTCTGAAGAGTGTTTGGTTTTTCATAGATTTAGCAGATAACAAGTATAACTGCCTGAAAAAGCAAACCAACATCAAATGTGCAAAGAACCAGTTTAGTGTCAGGGTGTTGGCCTAGAAACCAGGAGACTGCAAGTTCTATATCTGTCATAGGTATTGTTAAGGGTAATCTGGGTTCACAACCAAGGTTGTGGACTGTTGAGCAGAGCACCCTATGCATGAAAACGACTGAGACTGGTTGTATACAATAACAGTCACTAGCAGACAAACTGGGGTTTGATATTCCTTTACTTTTAGGGAAAAGGCAAAGTCATAGTCCAAAAACAATTCCAGGTCATACACATATAAAGTCAGTCTTCTTACCAATGTAGACTTGTAAAACAAACAAGGTCTTCTTTCAGTTTGGCAAAACACAGTTCAATACACAACAGTCAGTATCTTGAGGAATCAGTAACTAGCCATGATCAAGCAACGATCATAAAGCTCAAATATACAGTTGCAGCAAGTCATCAGATTACAATGCTGTAGCATCCCTGTAATTCCCAACAAGCCATAATTTACTAGTGCTTTTATACATTGGCTACAGAGCTCAACCAATCAGGATGCTTGCAATGATGCAGCACAGCCTTAAAGCAATATCATGCCTTTATACAAACATATATAGTTAGTTTATATATTGCCTGGCCAACTAGTTAGGCAAATAATTTCCTGACAGGCATGAAAACTGGCTGCGTGATTTTGGGCCAACCACTCTCCTCGGCCCAACATACCTCACAAGATTGCTGTTCTAGGGAAAATAGGAGAAGGAAGAAGTACTAAGTATGTTCCCTACCTTGAGTTACTTATAAAGCTGGGGTGAAATTTAAAATTTTTTCCTACCAATTCTGTGGGTGTGGCTTGGTGGGCATGGCAGGGGAAGGATATTGCAAAATCTCTATTCCCACCCCACTCGGGGGCCAGTCAGAGATGGTATTTGGACTACTCAAAAGTTCCACTACTGGTTCTCCAGAATCTGCTGGATTTCACCCCTGTTATAAAGTAATAAATATGTGATTTAAAAAAAAAATATTTTTAAAAAAACCTTGCTAAGAAAGCACAAATTATCAGTCTTAAAATAGTATGCTCCCATTCCATTATATGGCTGCCTCCTGCAGGTTAGCTCTGTTTTTCTAATTAAACCTTTTTTTTTTTAATGTAGGGATATGGTCTGTCAACAAGTTAATTACTCAAAGAAATAAACTTGAGGCAAGACTATAGCAATCTATTTTACTCTGGCACGAGTGATTTAATTCATGCTTCTACCCTTGAAGCTGATTGGCATTAACAATTAATCGGACTTGTTCACTTAGTATCTCTAGCTCCCTCTCTTTCCAATCTCCATTTGGAAGTAGATGTACAAGTAGAGAGGTGCTTATACATATGGCCTCTGGAAGTTCATAATTGCTTCCAGTAAACCCAGGACCTTTCCTTACTTGCCAAGAACCACAGTACAAAATTCCCCAGTAGACTTTGGGTGTGTTTGTGTGTGTATTTGTATCTGGTTTCCATGTTGTTGCCTTCAGTTCATACTAAGCACATGGGTGAGAAGAGTTGTCCTTAGCTGTTCAGATTTCCGTCTAATCCCGTTTCTGCCCAAGGGCAGAATCAAGATGTGCACCATCTAGTCAGCCGATTCACCCACTGCTTGAGAGGGAAGTCAGATGATTGATGTGAGTGAGAATTGAAGTAATAGCGATAGAGATGAAGATGAGGACAGCCAATTCCAGGCGGATATATTTTTCAACCAATTAAAGGTAGGTGGAGAGTGCTTTAGTTCAGCAGGGGCAAAGGGCAACTAGCGGACATTTAAATCAATGGCTATGTGCCCAGTTTGTTCGAAGGAAAAATACTGTGACAGTGACACAGAGGAAATAAGGACTGACTCGTGCTGAAATGTCTCCTGGCATTCACAATGGTTTAAGCCAAACCTTAATCTATAGACGGATGATTTGATGATGGAAGAAAACTGGTTATTATTGCTAAGGCATCAGCCCATGGAGAAAAGCACTGTTTTTCTCACCCTTCAAGAAGAAATTAACCCATCTACCTATTGAGGAAGGGAGAAGGACATATGGAGGTGACTTACATTTCACAGAGAGGCCTCCTTTGTCAAGCTGAAGGAAGAGGGGTTGCTCCATTCCATGTGCAGTGTACAATAAACCAGCTTCTGAAGAAATGGACCCCATTGTCAGGAAGCATCATATGTAGCCAGTTAATCCACAAGCTCTCTTTTCAACTAATGAGGATCAGGAAATGGATCAAGAAATGAGGGATTACTATCCTTTCTAAGGGAAGGTTGGTAGAATTCAGGACCAAAAGGTGATCTGAGTTTCTTGAATGCTTTAGTTCAGGGGTGTCAAACTTCTGTCGTCGCGTCATTGTCACATAATGTATCACTACTTTTCCTCCCTTCGCTAAACCTGGGGTGAGCATGGCCAGCACGTGCAGGCCCCTTCTTTAGTTTATTAATCCCCCATTTATCCCATTTACCCTGGACTAATTGCAGCTTTGAATCAATTATTTGCATAAAGGTACAATCTGGATTTTGATATGACAAACCCATGAAGAGAAAGCATGTTTTTTTTCCTCATCTTTTTTCCCCTGTCTTTTCCTAATTCAGGGAAATTTCTAGAAAAAGAAATACCTAGAAATTAACTTACAGAGGCCTTAATGAGTGCCACATAAGATTTCATATAAATAGCCAAAAGAAACTCAAGATTAAAAGAAAATAAGTGCTCGTTTTATTATTTTTATCTCAGTCACAATTCCATGGGCTACAGATAACCTTAATATGGAAATATACCGCTTTCTACATAGTCACTTTTCTTTCTTCTTAGTTTATTTCTTGTGCCTTTCATGGATTAGTTATCTCTGCAACATAAAATAACATTTGCTATTCTGGGAGAATTAATGGAAAAACAGTGTGCTTTAATAGAGTTAAGGACTTTTTTTTTTAAGACCTCCTGCACAGTCCCTGCAGTTTTCATGGTTTCTTCAGAAAATTAATAATTACATGGTATGTTATTTTTAGACATGATAACAGCAGCAAAACTTCTATTTGCTCAATGTTAGAAAGTTCTATGTTACGTACAATGGAAGAGCGATTAATAAAAGTGATGGAAATGGCAGGTTCACATTTGCGAACCGGTAGGGAAGATAAGTGAATCCCACCTATGGGACCAAGCTTCCCATGTCTCAGCATCTGTAGTGCCGCTGTCCGACTCCTTCTGCAGCCGCTTGGAGCCGCTTGCGGCCAGATGCCCCATGGCACATTGTGCTGATGAGCAACAAGCCATGAGGCATCCCGTCATGAGCGGCGGCACCAGCATGACAAGTTGCGCAGCATCTGGCCAAGAGCGGCCTCAGAAGAAGTCAGGCAATGGCGTGACAGGTGTTGGGGCATGCGAGGCTTGGCTACAGTTGTCCTTAGGTAAATGGGTAAGACATCCCACGAAAATAAGACCTGGTGCTTATTTGGGGGGCAAAAAGAAAATGACTGGGTCTTATTTTCATGGAAACACGGTAGTATACCGTGAAGATTTAGAAGATTTTAGAAGGTTTTCTGAGCACTAGAAAACCAAAATAGCCTATTAAATAAACCCAAATGAAGTATAGAAAGGAGACATGGCAAGGCAAAGTATCATTTGGTCAGTTTTTTAAAAAAATCAAGCAAAACAAATAAGAAGAAGACTGGCAAGTGGGTAAATAATGTAATTCTGGCTGAATAAAACCAAGCCTTTTTTTAAAAAAAAAATGTGTATAAAGTTACAATTCACAGGACAGCAACAGACAGCAAAAGAAACTGAAGAGAAACTCTGCAAAGAAACTGAAGAAACAGTAGTTCACTAGTTAGCTGCTTCCAAGAACATTGCTCAGACTGCTAACAAAGTAGCACGACAAAGTAGCACAGTGGTGAATTGGAATTGCAAGAAATACCACTTGCCTGCAAGCAAGAACTGGCGGGACTACAACACAGCAAAGTAATAGAAAATGGAAACGCTAAAGTACTCTGGGACTTTAGAATTCAAACAGACAAGCATCCACTACACAATGCTCCAGGCTTAACAACTGTTAAAAAGAAAGAAAAACGCCTGGGTAGTGGATGTTGTAGTATCTGGAGACAGAATAAAAAAGAAAGAACTGGAGAAAATCCACAAAATGCAAAGAAGTATCACAAAATACTTCTATGCAAATAAAAGTAGTACTACTGAGGCAAAAGAAAGGAAAGATAGCCAGTTTGTCTAGTGGTTAAGTCACCAGGATAGAAAGTGGGAGACCCTGAATTCTAGTCACGTCTTAACCATGAAAATCAATTGGGATATCTTGGCTAGTTCAAGAGATAACTGGACTTTCTAGTTTTTCTTTGAAGATGTTTCACTTCTCATCCAAGACGCTCCTTCAGCTCTGACTGGATGGTCCTTCCATTGAGCACTATCCTGTCAGAGCTGAAAAAGCTTCTTGGATGAGAAGTTGGTAGCATCCATTCTGGCTAAAAACACCTTTGGGACAACCATGACCTGGATGATTGAGAATCTCCATAGATATCTTGGCTAGTAACTCTTTTCAGCCCAAGTCACCTGGTAAGGTGGTTGTTGTCTGGTAAATAGGAGGAGAAAGGTGTGTTGGATATGTTCGCTGTCTTGAGTTACTTCTAAAAATAATAAAGGTGGGATACAAATAAATAAATAAAAATAACAACAGTACCTTGGGTGCAACCCCAAAATATCTGGAGCATCATTTGAACACCATTGGCATTAAGAAAATTACCATCGAAGAATAATTGGGTTTCAGTTGGGATAAATATAATTAAGTTTACATTTAACTATTTACCAATTTCTCCCCCAATTCTTAGTCTTTTCAGATTGTCTCCTATGTTGGAGTGCCCTAAACATAAAGATCTGTCTTAAGCCTCTGGTTTTTTTAATAGTATCCTTGTTCGGGGGATGGGGGGAAATTCAGACTGCAAGGGATTCATGGATCGGACTGAAAGAGACTATATAAAATGTTTTATTATATACACAGGAATTTTAGAGTTCATTCTCCTCAGCTTTCCAGCCTTTGGGCTTTTTGGTCTTTGGGGTAAGATCTAATATGCACATGTGCATAAATATGTGTGCATGTATTTATAATTTAGAGCTGCCTGACTCCAAACAAGTTCAGCTTAGAGAAAGCGATCGTAGCCTTGCAGACAGAAAAAGCCAAGCATAACAAAAAAAAAACCACAACAAATTCTACCACCTTTTACTTTAGACAGCACAGTATCAACAGTAGAGTCCTTCAAGTTTTTGACTTCCATAATCTCCCAGGATTTGAAGTGGACACCTTGACACAGTTCTATACAGTAATTATTGAGTCTGTCATTTGTATTTGTTAAAATGTCTGGTTTGGTACAGTAATAAACAGGACAGGTATAGACTTGAATGAATAGTTAGGACTGCAACCAGCCCACCTTCCATAGAAGACCTGCATATTGTGCAGTTCAGAAGGAGGTCTGAAAAAATAATTGGCAGTCCCCTCCCATCCTGGACACAAACTATTTTAACTCCTCCCCTTGGGGCATCGCAATAGGGCTGTGATGGCAAACATATGGTACACGTGCCAGAGGTGACACGCAGAGCCCTCTCTGTGGGCACAGGCGTTGTCTTTTGGTTCCTGCCACGCACATGTGTGCCCGCCAGCTGGTCTTTGCAGGTGCCGGAGCACCAGAAAACAGCCTGAAAATGCCCTGAAAAACGCCCCCCAAAATAGACAAAAACCAGGCCATTTTTGGGGCTGTTTTCAGGCCATTTTTGGGGCAAAAGCAACCCAAAAAATATCCTGTAAATGACACGAAAAACAGCCTGAAAAATGGCAAAAAAGCAGGCATGCATGTGCCGACCAGCTGGTCTTTGAGTTTCCAGTGCTCCAGCGCGTGCATGCACACACACACGCACGCACACACACCCCTGCACGCTCATGCACACACATTCCAGTTTGGGCACTTAGTGCCAAAAAGTTTTGCCATCACTGCTATAGGGCATTGCATGCCAAAACAGCTAGACACAGGGACAGAAGATTTGAAGCGGTTTCTTGGAGGAGACGTGAAATTTTTTCAGGGGGGGAAAAAAACCAAGAAAGTCAAGTTGCCTCTTGAAAAATCACCATCCATGACCTGGATGATTGAGAATCTCCATAGACATTGGGTAAGCATTGGTTGCAGTTCTGGGACGTGCCACTAGAAGAAGAAACAGGAAAAAAGGGCCCTAAGAGTTGTAAACCTAATTTTACGCAGCTTCTTTTCAAAAACTCTACACTACTAACCAGAGCATACAAAACATTTGCCAGACCTATTCTTGAATACAGCTCATCCGTCTGGAACCCATACCTCATCTCTGACATAAATACAATTGAACGAGTCCAGAAATATTTCACTAGAAGAGTTCTTCACTCCTCCGAAAACAACAAAATACCTTATACCAACAGACTTGAAATCCTGGGATTAGAAAATTTACAACTCCGTCGACTCCGACATGACCTGTGTTTAACACACAAAATCATCTATAGCAATATCCTTCCTATCAAAGACTACTTCAGCTTCAATCACAATATTACAAGAGCAAAAAATAGATTCAAGCTAAATGTCAACCGCTTCAAACTTGATTGCAGAAAATATGACTTCTGTAACAGAGTTGTTAATGCTTGGAACACACTACCTGACTCCGTGGTCTTTACTCAAAATCCCAAACTCTTCAACCAAAAACTGTCTACTATTGACCTCATCCCATTCCTAAGGGGACTATAAGGGGCATGCAAAAGAGCACAATATTGCCTACCGTTCCTGTCCTATTGTTCCCTTCATTATATCAAATTAATATTATTGATGCATATTTTTACTTATATATTTTCTTCAATACATGTTGTTTTATCTATGACAATTGTTTGTGTATACTGTTGTGACAAAAAATAAATCTAAAAAAAAAATCATGTTCAGAACCATATGTGAAAAGCCACATGTAGCCACATGCATGAAGTTTATTACCCTTATTGTTTTTGGTCTCTGAAATCCCCAAGAACTGTTGACTTACTGCTATTTCAAATTAACGGAATTATTTAGAAAGCTGACAGTTCTTAGTTAATTTGTCATAAGGAAAGCAAAATAAGGAGTTGTTGATTCCTAGGGACTGTCAAACATTTACAGATAACTAACTGATTGTTCCCTGTTAAAATTAAAGGTGTCATTTATGTTGAAAAAGACTTTGCATTTATTATTTGGCATTCATTGACTTTTGCTTACAGATCTTGACTTTGCTGTTTGATAACCAGCTATTAACTGCACAACATCCTGGGGGTTTGCCATTTTGCTCTATCATGATTGACCTTGTCTTAGCCATTGGAAATGCAACAAAGGAAAAGGTATGAATTCAAAATATTGGCATTTTCTCTCCAATGTTAGCAGCAAATGAAGAAAACTGCAGAGAAATAAATACTACTTATTGATTTGCCTACTCATTCTCAAAAACAATATAATTGGATTTAGACTGTACGCAATGGTGGCCCACCCTACAGAAAGTGTGAGTCAAACCAGGATTTCAACATCCTGGTTCTTAAAAGAGCAAATGAGTCATAGCATGGACATATGATGGACTCCACCAAATATATAGGGGATTGGTTTCAAGTTCTTTGCCTGTGCTCTGCTCTAGGACATAGACCAAAACTGCAAGTTAATGCTTGCCTTGAACAAACCTGAGCCATTAAAGGCCCTTGGCTATTCTCTACTATCAGAGATTACAAGGAAAGGGAGTAAATAGGACACTTGGCCACTGACAACCATTAGACAGTATAACTGACTCTACTTCAGTGATGGTATTCAGCTGGTTCTATCTGATTCAGGCGAACCAGTAGTGGTGCGGCTGGAGGCTCTGCCCACCTGCCCGGACATCATCACATCCTATTTTTGATGCTCTGCACATGTGTGGAAGGTCCTGCGCATGCATGGAGGGCGAGCGAAGAGAGCACGCACGCACTCACATTTGTGAACCAGTAGCGAAGGTAAGTGAATACCATCCCTGCTCTACTTCCTTTAATATTAGAATTAAATATGCACTACACTTTACCATGTTGCATAGAGTAGTGTTTGGGGTAATACAATGTTGAAAATTATTTTTCCCAATCTTTCCCTTGTAAACATGGGCCTTTGCAAAGGATAATGTAGAGCTATCACAATTCTGCTTGTTGACATGTGGTATCATGTCAACTGGCTATTACCAATCAAAACTTCAAGGTGGGTTACGTTTCCTCCCTCTGATCTTTTCACTCAAGAATCATAGGGAAGCCTCTGCAGTAACATTTCTCTACCTTAGCGACTTCCAGTAACTTTGATGTGTGAACTTCCACTCCCTGAATTCCCCAGCCAATATGATAACTGGAGAATTTTGGGAGTTGGCATCCACACATTCTAAACTTGCTAAGATTGAGATGCATTTGCTAAGATTGAGAGACACTGGTATATAGTTACCAGGCACTGCTTGAGTTCATTAAATAAAAGATAGTTTTCTCTAGTGCAGAGAATAACTTAAAATGCATTGTTTACTTTAAGGGATATTTAGGGTTAGGGTTAGGTTAGGGGTTGGCCCCCTGTAACACAGATTAGCTTTGCACGGAAATATGTTTCATAATCAATTTAAATTCAAATCTTTATTGTCAGTGCACAATTTATGTACAATGAGATTGGTTGAGCTCTCTCAGTGCGCTCCCCCCCCAACACAATACAACTCATAGTGAAGACAAAAAATCCCTAACCCAATAAATCATATTAACAAAACTCTCAGTCCTATTGCACCAGTGTGAACATGTTACACATTGTGCCGGCCCTGCAGTCCATCATACTACGTAGTTATAATGTTATTTCTCATTCAGGAGTCTGACAGCCCATGGATAAAAACTGTTCTTCAGCCTGTTTGTGTGGCTCCATCCTGATGGCAGGAGGGTAAAGAAGTGATGACTAGGGTGAGAGACGTCCCTGAGAATTTTCCTCACTCTTCTAAGGCAGTGAGCCCTAGCGATCTCATCTAGTGGCATCAGGGGACAGCCCATGATGTTTTGTGCTGTGCTCACCACCCTCTGTGGTGTTCTTCTATCCGTGGCTGTCAGACCAGCATGCCATACCATGATGCAATAAGTGAGGACGCTTTCTATTGTGGACCGGTAAAAGGTGGTCACCAGTTGTTGTTCTGCCCTGTTTTTACGCAAGACCCTAAGGAAATGGGCCTTCCTGGCCACCCGGATCGTGTTGTTTTTCCAGGTGAGGTCTTCCCTGAGATGGGATTTAACAATGATCCTATATTGCCTTTTCATATAATATTCATTCTGCACCATTGCCAGTTTGGTCTGGTAGTTAAGGCACCAGGTAGAAAGCAAGGTATCGTGAATTCAAGTACTGCCTTAGCCAGGAAAGCCAATTGGATGTCAAGGTTGTTGTTTTGGAGAAAATAAGAGGAGGGAGGTATGAGGGATATGTTTGCTGCCCTGAGTTATCTGTGAAAGTAATCAAGGTGGGATGTAAATAAATTAATAATAATAATTAGAGGCCTAGTAAATTATAACCTGATCTATATTGACAGAAACAGATGCTGTAGGAAAGATCAAATTTTATGGGTGCAAGATAACCTCTAGCTTTCATAGAATAGTATAAATATGTTTGGGGTAAACCCGGGGTCTCTCTAAGTTCATAGCATAATAGCCAAAATGAATCCAAAATGATAAATACAGTACTTACTGTTAGCAGACCAGATAGCAGGGATACAACTATTTTTTTTATATCACTAAAAGGTGTTGTGTGAATGATGTAATTGACCAAAGCCTTCATGCATAGCAAAAGCCAATATCTCCAGGTCTACCTTATGACAAGCATGGCATGTGAACTGCAGAAGAAAAATGGTAAAATGCACTTATGAAATAAAAGGAAAAAAAAACCCAGTATGTTACTTGAAACAAAATGAAAGGACCAGGATAAATAAATTCTAATGAAGTTAGAAAGACATTTTGGACTATGAGCATGGAGGTGAAGGTGGAGACATCATTATGAATATCAATTTCTTATTAAAAGATCTATACATGAAAGTTTGTTGCAGTTCGATTACAAAAAAACTTGATGAAATGAATAATAAAATTAAAGCATGTATGAGAATAATAGAATGCTTAGTGATATTGAGCAGAGAGGAAGACATGGATGTATGGGCTGAGAAGTGAGTATATAAGTGGTGGGTTGCTACCGGTTCGCCCTGGATTGGGCGAACCAGTAGTGGTGGTGGTGGGAGGCTCCGCCCACCCATCCAGATGTCTCTGCGCATGCACAGAAACTTCTGTGCATGTGCAGAAGCATTACCTGTGCACAAGCAATGAGCATCCATGAGCAAATGGACGTAGCGATGGGATTTGAAACCTATTAGAGTATATGTATATTTTGTATGAATGTGGGGCCATGTAGTTGGCTCAGAATTTGAATAATTTGTAGCTAGTTTTACATAGTTTGCACAATGTAACAAGGACCTGAAAATTAATGTATCTAAGACCAAAATAACTTGTGTTTGACAGGAAAAATGGGGCGAACAACTGCAAGTTATGCATAAATGGTGACAAACTAGAGTAAGTGGATGGATTTATGAACCCTCAGAATATTTACTAAAAATGGGGAAATGAAAGAGGACATTTTAAGAGTGAGGAAATGCTGATAGGAAAGAAGGTAGGTAGGTAGAAAATGATTAGCTGTGAAGAATGAATGCTATTTGAAAAGATCTAAAATGGCCATTCAAAGTTACTACGGTGATGAATGAAGAGATTTATGACTTATTCCTGAAGTTACAGCTATTGTAGTGCTCATGAAGTCATATGATCATAATCTAGACACTTGGAAACTCAGACACACTGATGACCAGTTTCTAAGCACTCTGCAATCACATGTGATCACCATTTGCACCCTTCCCTGCTGGCTTTCCCAGAAAGGCAATGGGTATGCCAGCAGGAAAGGTTGCAAGTCATCGGGGTAAGTATATCCTGCACACACATCCACCCCAGCCTCCCAGCACTCCCACTGCACCAGTCACTTGTGCATTTCCTTACTCCTATCTCACCAGCCACTTATTTGCCTGTTAAGATTTACAGCTTCCTGATGGCTTCCCCATTGATTTTGATTGTGGAAAGCTACCCAGAAGTTGTCTCATCTAATGACCATGGGATTCAATTAATGATGGTAACCAAGACTGCAGGACTTGCAGTCTTACTTTATGGCTGCAATGCTTTGCAGCAAAAATCCAATCCCAATTGCTGACATAAATCGAGGACTGCCTGTAACACTCCTACAAGTGCATTAATAGAGGGATAGACTCAAGATCATGTGAACTTCTAGTACCTCTTTACAAAGCCTTAGTAAAACCACACGTGGAATACTGAATTCACTTCTGGTCACCACAATATAAAAAATATTTTTATTTATTTATTTATTTATTTATTTATTTATTTAGTTAGTTAGTTAGTTAGTTAGTTAGTTATTTTGTCAAGCATGTATTTATAAAATATAAATATAAACATGCATATGAATACATGAAATGCATATGAATAAATGGGGACAGTAAAACAAGGATGGTAGGCATGTTGGTGCCTTATGCACGCCCCTTACAGACCTCTTAGGAATGGGGTGAGGTCAACAGTAGACAGTCTAAGGTTAAAGTTTTGGGGGTTTGGGGAAGAAAACACAGAGTCAGGTAGTGCATTCCAGGCATTGACCACTCTGTTGCTCAAGTCGTATTTTCTGCAACCAAGTTTGGAGCAATTTACCTTAAGTTTATATCTATTGTCTGCTCGTGTGTTGTTGTGGCTGAAGCTGAAGTAGTCATTGACAGGTAGGACATTGTAGCAGATAATTTTATGTACTACGCTTAGGTCAGACCGAAGACGGTGTAGTTTTAGGTTTTCTAAGCCCAAAATTTCAAGCCTGGTGGCATAAGGTATTCTATTGTGAGCAGAGGAGTGGAGGACTCTGCTCATGAAATATCTATGAACTTGCTCAGTTATATTAATGTCCAATATGCAGTGTGGGTTCCAGACAGATGAGCTGTATTCGAGAACTGGTCTAGCAAAGGTTTTGTATGCTCTAGTTAGCAGTACAATATTACCAAAGAAGAAGCTACACAAGATTAGGTTAACAACTCTTAATGCTTTTTTGGCAATGTAGTTACAGTTGAGACTCAGTTGGAAAGAGTGCAGAGAAGAGCAATAAGAATGATTAGGGCAGCTGGAGGTTATATAAAGAACAGTTACAGGAATTGGTTATGTTTAATCTAATGAAAAAAAAAACAAGGGAAAACATGATAGCAGTGTTCCAATATTTGGGGGCTCTTACAAAGACAAGGAGGTTAAGGAGATCAGCAGGCTAGAATTAAACAGAAATTTCCTAACGGTGAGAGCAGTCCACCAATGGAACAGCTTGCCTTCAGATGTTTTGTGTGCTCCATCATTGGAGGCTTTCAAAAAGAGACTGGACAACCATTTATCTGAAATGGTATAGGGCCATGATGGCGAACCTATGGCACGCGTGCCAGAGGTGGCATGCAGCACCCTTTCTGATGGCATGCGAGCCATCACCCCAGTTTAGCTTTGCTGCACATGCGCGCACGCTTCCCACCAGCCAGCTGGTCTTCCGGTCTCTGGTGCACGTGAAGGGAGTGGTGTGGATGCAGGGGGTCCACATGCATGCACGGGGACCGGGGCACATGCACGGTGCCCAGCCATGCATTGTATTTGGGGGCTTTGGCGCACTTGCATGCATTTGTGCGCGCGCATGCTTTGGGCACTCGGTCCAGAAAAGGTTAGCCATCAGTGGGTCTCCTGCTCAAGCAGGGGGTTCAACTAAAAGACCCCCAAGATCCCTTCCAACTCTATTATTCTATGTTTTATGTTCTAACACAATGGCTCTGCCCACTTTGCTATATGGAAATGAGAATCTGGGATGTTAGGGAACTGCAAGTTAAATGCAGTGATAATGGAGTACTAAAGAAATGTATGTATTAAAATAAGAAGAGATAGAGCCAGAAATGAATGGGTGCTGAATGAATGTGAACAAACATTGGGAAAGCAATGACAGTTTTTAAAAATGGAAAGCTATACACTGATTGATGTAAGTCTACATTGTTTTGGCTGTGTTTGCTTCTTTTTCTTATGCCGTATTTTTTTTTTTTTACTTCTATACCTTTTTGCTCACTTCTAAAGAAAACCGCATGATAAATATGTATATAGTATGTGTGCGGTGTGTCGAAAACAAAAACAAAAAAAACAAATATGAACAGAAGATACAAAACTGGCCATCTCTATGGAGTAATTATTCTTCAATAAGCAAGCTTTGCCATAATAAATTTTAGGCAGCGGAGGGAAAGCCCTGGGCAGAGGAAACTTCATTGGCACCAGTTTTTATTTGTAATTCCTTGTTCAACACATTAAAATTCTAGATACTTGAAAGATAATATCAAAAAGAGGGAGAAATGTTTCTCACAAAGTTTCAGCAGGCCCTAAAGAAATTCCACTATAGTGTTATTACATGTAAAACAAAAAATAATTGAAAAGAATGTTTTTATAATCTCGGGAACATAATTTTCAGACAACTACATGTATATTTTATAAACTCAAAAGGCATAATATAATGCGGAATTTGATGTCCAGGCCACTTGAATCTGTTTTATTTACAATTGCTATTGTCCAGTGAAGGTGATCTTATTTCTCGTAACATGCGTAGGTTTTGTTTTTACTAGCTTTAAAATACATCACACCCTAACCAAACCAGCTTTTCAATAATTAGTTTTTGCTGTAGTTTTTATTTGGTCTCCCTCCCTCCCTCCCTCCCTCCCTCTCTCTCTCTCTCTCTCTCTCTCTCTCTCTCTCTGTATTCTTTTTGTTTTTGAGTTGGCTCTGTGGCTCTAATAAAATATTTTGTCTTGTCTTCAAGTATTTGAAAAATGATACTTCTATGAGATGATGTGTCCACAAGATATTGTAAAATATTCAAAGCAGATACAGGTCAAAACCGATACATTCTTAGAGATATCTGTAAGGGGAGCAAAAGACGGGAAACAAAATTTACTTCTCACTAAAGGCAGGGTCTCAGTACAAACAAAAAATAGCAAAGCACAAATGTGAACGAATGTTGACCTTTTATTGTTCCTGAAACATTTGTCTCGTGTAAGACGCTGGGTGGCTGTAGAAATGTAGCAGAGGAAAGAAGGAAGGAAAGAAAGAAAGACATTTGTAGTGATAGAATGAAAGCTTTCTCTCTAAATCAACACCTTAATTTGCCATATGCAAAGAAAGAAAGAAAGAAAGAAAGAAAGAAAGAAAGAAAGAAAGAAAGAAAGAAAGAAAGAAAGAAAGAAAGAAAGAAAGAGAATATACCATTTTCTCATTCCGCCTTACATTCCAGTGGTAGGAATCAATCAGTTCGGGCTGGTTCAAGCGAACCAGTAGTTAGATTGCTGGCTGGCCCTGCCCCTTCCTGCCCCACCCCCTCCAGGAGTTTCCACGCAGCCCATTTTGGCTCCCAGGTAAGCGCAGGGAGGCCTCCTAGGCCCAAAACGGGAGGCGGGGACAGCACGTTCCCTCCCCTGCAGCCCATTTTTGCTCCCAAGGAGTGCTGTCTGTCACAGCCCCTGGCCACGCCCACCAAGACATGCCCACAGAACCAGTAGTAAAAAAATTTTGAATCCCACCACTGCTTACATTCCCTTTAAAACTATGCTTAAAAGCTATTGCAAACTATAAACAGTGTCCTACATTCCCTCCAATTCTCATGCTTTTAAACTCTGCTAATAACTAGTTTTCGGATGTTTGAAGACATACATTCTCTTTCCGATTCTTGTAGAATTTCAATTAGCTTCCAAGAAAGGTATGAAATTGGTATAAGAGGACACAAGACACCACGATATATGAATACAAATAATGTCGGCCACAAGCGATTTTCTAAATGGCAGTTTGGTGTTTTAAACATCTTAAATCATTCGAAAGAAACAAGTCCAGCATCAACATCTGACTCATCCATTCCTCTATAAGTAGTTACCAGAGACTTTAATCAAAGTTCTATTTCAGTTATAGTTAGTAAGATCTGCCCTCCATATTTAGATTTATTAGCTCTTTACCGCAGAGCAGCAATGAAATGTTGCAATGAGAAGGATTCCAGTCCAAGCCCTTGCCAAAATTATCCATTATATTCTTTTCTCATTCAATTTAAATATCATTTAGAACTCTGCATGACCTGAGTTTATGACCTGAGTTTAACTCATAGAATCATCTTTTACAACGTCCTTCCTGTTGAAGACTACTTCAGCTTCAGTCACAACAATACAAGAGCACACAATAGATTTAAGCTTAATGTGAACCGCTCCAATCTTGATTGCAGAAAAATCTGACTTCAGTAACAGAATTGTTAATGCCTGGAATGCACTACCAGACTCTGTTGTCTCTTCCCAGAATCCCCAAAGCTTTAGCCAAAAACTGTCTACTATTGACCTCACCCCATTCCTAAGAGGTCTGTAAGGGGCGTGCATAAGAGCACAAGTGTGCCTACCGTTCCTGTCCTAATGTTCCCTTTGATTGTATCCAATTTCATATAGTTGTTACATACTTATGATTATATTTATGCTTATATATCGTATAGTTATTTCATGCTTATGCTTATATATAATGTTGTGACAAATAAATAAATAAATAAAAATTAAAAATTTTCTCTCTCCCTCCATCCCCAACCTCAGAAAGCTTTAAACCACAATCTTCACTGACTAGGGGGTCAAATATTATTTGAGGTACGTGCTTTGGATCTTGCAAAAGTGTCAGCCCAGCACCTCTCTGCTGTTCATCAAAACAGCCTTCTTCATCATCTATCCCTGAACATCAGAGGCCTATCTGGAGGCCTCTACAACTCATCAAATTTGCTCTCTTTGGGGGAAATGCAATCAAATTGTTAAAACATTTGAAGAGGAGGGCCATTAAAAATGAATGTAATATAATTTTATCAGCAGTTTCCCAGAAGTTATTTTCAACTTCAGTCCGATCATTGTAATGTTTTTAGTCATTTCTGGCTAAAATAAAAGAATCAGAACACCATCAAATCACTTTGTGCTATCCACATGCTGGTAAAAAGAGACACATTTCTATAACTTGAGGAAAGTCCCAGGGGTGGGCTTCAAAAATTTTAGCAAGGGGTTCTCTGCCTGGTTGCCGGGTAAGCATAGTCATGGTGGGCGTGGCCTACTCAGCCTCTTGCACCATGGTGAGGGGAATGTTTTTGCCCTTCCGGGCTCTGGAGGCTTTCTTCGAGCCTCCAGGAGGGCAAAAATGGCCTCACCAGGCTCCGTAGGCTGGAAACACACCCATTTCCAGCCTTCCTGAACTTCCGGTAGGCCCATTTTTCACCCTCCCCGAGCCTCCACATGCACCCTGCCCTTACCTGCATCCAAAACAGGCTGCGTGGGGACTCCTGGGAGGGGTGGGGTGGGCAGGCCCAGCCAGGAGTGGGAATTGGGGGTTTCTGAACTGCACAGAATCTTAGCTAGAGGTTCTCCCAAACTCCTGCAAACCCCCACCAGCCCACTTCTGGAAAGCCCCGAAAAGTTGGGGTCTGACAGACCTCAGTGGAGAGGCTGTTCCATAGGACAGGCACCAGCGTGCCTACCATTCCTGTCCCAATGTCCCCTTTGATTGTATCCAATTCGTATAGTTATTTTATACTTATGCTTATATATATGCTTATATATCATATAGTTATTTCATGCTTATGCTTATATAAACTGTTGTGACAAATAAATAAATAAATAAAAATAAAATTAAAAAACTATGGAGGGCCCATTTTTTTTCTTTTGATCCCTACCAAATAACAATACCTTACAGCGAGAACCTGTAGTATGACATTTAAGTTAATATAAATTCTTTCTGGCATGATATTCCTTTAATAAAAAGGTAATTCTTTGTTATTAGTGCAGTGGTTACTCAGACTCTCAGGCTAAATCCTATTTATCACTGTGATGTGAAGTCAGCCACAATTTGTAGTAATTAAAAGTAGGCAGTTTACATTCTTATTTTCCTCCCATTCTCCAGTGCTCCAACAACAAATTTCTCAGCTAAATGCACAATAGTTTCCTTACAAATAGCTCCCTGGGGAGTTTTCTTTATTTCAAAAGACCTTCTTACATGATATTATTTTGTTGATCCATCAGGAAAAAGGATGCTGCACTACTAATGGAATTGCCTTGTTTTTCAAGTGTGTTGTAGAAATTGTTGTAAGATGTAAGCTAAGTAAGGCACAAGAGAGAACTGATTCCAAGGCCTAAATCTTAAGAAGTCTTCATTAATTAGCCCTAGAGGAACATTGTTAATACTCATAAAGGCAAGGCAAAGAATTTTCAGAATCTCAGGGAGCTTAATGCACAATTTACTGTCTGTTACTGTTCTCCAGCGACTAGACAACCAAAGTCTAAAGGAAGCTAGTTGGGACTGATAGTTTCAAAGATCATCTTGGATGATGACTGATGTTTCTTAAAGATCCCATAGATATTTTTTAAAGCCTCAGACTTATGAATGGCCAACATGTTGTTTTGTTCGGAGAAAGGATACTGTCTTTGAAATAAAAATAGCTAGGATTTATTGGTGTCTTTCGGATAGTATTTGTCAACTCATGATACTGCAAAGTTCTCCTGCCCTAAAATAATACCAGGTAAGCTTTGGTCAGAAAAGTAACACCTTAATTTAAACATTCATGATTTTTTTTAAAAAAAACTATTTCTATTCAGAATGGAATGGAATGGAAAGTTTTATTTGGCCAAGTGTGATTGGACACACAAGGGATGTATCTCTACTACAGAAGCTCTTAGCATACATGCCAAGAAGCAGAGTAATCATCATCATCATAATGATATTAATAAGAGGGGATAGTAGAAAAGATGAGAAGTATAATAATGATACTGGTTATTTTCTCAGCCTCCTTTTGACCCGCACAATATGAAATGGATCCTGCATATCTTTTTCTAAAGATCATCAGAGGAGATTGGGCTGCCGTTTGGTGTATCTGATGTAGGGGAAGTAGCGATAGTTGACAGCGATCTCCTCTCAAACCTACAGCAGAATACATTCAAGTCATCTGCCAGTTGATGATTCCTTCAATAAGAGAGGAAGGTCTGCTGCCAATAATATTCTTTGGGCTTCCAATACACGTTGACGTTTGTTTTTGCACTACAATTGCTAAAAAGGATAACATAGTTCACTTTACAAAACTGTTCAATTTTTCACAACCTCATGTATTTGTGTGTGTGTGCCTGTCTCTCTATGTGTGTATAGTTGAAGGTAGGTAGGTAGGTAGGTAGGTAGATAGATGACAGATAGATAGATAGATAGATAGATAGATAGATAGATAGATAGATAGATGATAGAAAAACAGACAGACGATAGAGGTACAGATGATGAGATAGAGATAAAATAGAAAGAGATAGGAACAGAAATGAATTGTGTATTCTAGAAGGATGAGCATAAATTAATGACTGTGCATTATCAGGAGGAGAGTGAAATAAAGAATAACTCAAGGCTACAAGGTTTAAACTAAGATTACATTGTGCATCCTGAGCATCTAATTCCACATAATTTTTCATATGGTATATTTTGTAATGGTTGCATTGTATAGTTTCCTATCACAGGGATACTTCCAGAAGTCCTATGTGAAAAATTAATGGGCATGAACAGCTTTCCTAAAGCCATATTCCTGAAAAAGCTCTCATTTTAGGATTGAGGAAAACCATTAACATATTTGCAGTGTGGTACATTATAAGGCAATGAATATTATGAGGAAATAACCACCTCACAGTGTAGTATTTAGCTTATGAATTGGTTGTTAGTCTAGTTTGAGTTCCTTAGAAACATCCACACTTTTATGACAAATAAGATGTAAAAATGATGTAATGATGTATTTCAGATCTAAGAAATATTAAATTTTTATTTACAAAAAAATCAGGACCGTTTGTAAGGTTGCTGTATAGAAGATTGATTCACAAGAATCAACTAAGGTTCAACACTAAATTGGTGCCAGATAAGGATCAACCAAATTCAAGAGGGGGTTGAACTTGGAGCCCTTGTGTGAATGCAAGGACTCTAAACTGATGACGTGCTTAATTCTGTCCCATAGGCACAGCTTATCTTCTTTTACATCTTCTCTATATCTCTATATCTATCTCTGTGTCTGTCGCTCGCTATCTATCTATCTATCTATCTATCTATCTATCTATCTATCTATCTATCTATCTATCTATCTATCTATCTACCTACCTACCTACCTACCTACCTACCTACCTACCTACCTACCCCTATCATCTATCTACCTACTTACCTATCATCTATCTATCTATCTATCTATCTATCTATCTATCTATCTATCTATCTATCTATCTATCTATCTAATCTATCTATCCAGTGGTGGGATTCAAGTAATTTAACAACCGGTTCTCTGCACTAATGATTTCTTCCAACAACCAGTTTGTCAAACTGTTCAGAAAGTTAACAACCAGTTCTCCAGAAGTGGTGCGAACTGGCTGAATCCCACCACTGTATCTATCTATCTATCTATCTATCTATCTATCTATCTATCTATCTATCTATCTATCTATCTATCGCTATTATCTATCTACCTACTTACCTATCATCCATCTATCTATCTATTATCTATCTATCTATTTATCATCTATCTATCATCTGTCTATCTAGTTATCTTACTATTTCACTGTCATCTAGCTATCAATTATCTGCCATCTATCCAGCAATCAGCTTAAGAGTCCATCATAAAAATCTGTTTGTTTTGCATATGTGCTTTACAATTGGTGCTGTAATTGAGTCCATTCACCTTGCTGCTGATCATTTTCTTCTTCTGTTTCCTTCCATCTTTCCTAGCATTAGAGCAGGGGTGTCAAACTTGCATTGTCATGGCGTCCTCACGTGACGTATCGTGACTTTTCCCCCTCCGCTAAACCTGTCGTAGATGTGGCCAATGTGTGATGCATCAGATCCTCAAGTTGGAAAACCTTGCATTAGCGCCTTCTGTTAAAAGCATGGTCTTCACATGCTTTGTCCAAAATGTAAACATATTTCTTAACTGTGATTCTTTTATTGTTGTAGGTCTCCAGGAAGTTGTGTTCTGGCTGCGTTCTGGTTCTATAATAAATGTAAAGATTAAGCAGATTTGTCATGGTGATGAAAACTAAATGCCTAAATATTTCATTCAATTGTTATCACTTCACATTTATGTCTGATTTGAAACATATTAGTTTTAATATTAATGAGTTTTGTTTTGTTTATAAATAAATATTTGTAAATTGTATAACATCCGAAAAGAATGTATGTGTAATGAACCAGAAAACATGTGTGCAAACTCAAAAAACAAAACAGAACCCCATGACATTACATTAAACATTTTGGAAGAAAATATTACACAAGTGGTTTCTTTGCAAATGTAAATAATAATAAAAAAACAATTCCTATAAATATCAATTTATACTCCTCTATAATCTGATTATAAACCAAAATAAAATATTTAAGACTCTTAGTTACGTATACAAATTGATTTCTAGAAAATTATTGTGGCCATATTATGATTCTGCACCTGCGTTATAGATAAATACCCAGTGACAGTTAGATGTTTCTTTTGTGTAAGATTGTATTATCCTAATGTTATACTGTGAAGTATATAATATTGATACCTTTATTTAAATTACATTATTTACAAGTGCAGATTCCTTTATAGAGGCAAAGAGCAGTCCAATTAAGTATCATACTGTAGTACTTGTACAATCCTGTAATTTTTTTTAAAGGCTGTAGCTGATTTAAAAGTTTTCTGTTCTTGTCCATGAAATCCCACCATCAATTCCAAATCTGTCTTCTGAATTTGATAAGCTTGAATCTTTTTGAAATAACTTTCCCACACAATACACTCTGTGATAGCTTGTGTGTATTATACGTTGACAGCTAATCACCTCTGATGGAAGAGTCACTGATAGCTTAATCTTCCAATTCCCTTTGAAAATGATATAAATTGGAGCCCATCAGGATATGATGTTAGCGAATTCTGTTTTTAGCACTGTGGTGGCACAGTGGTTAGAATGCAGTACTGCAGGTTAACTCACTGCTCACTCCGGGAGTTCGATTCTGAGCAGCTCAAGGTTGAGTCAGCCTTCCATCCTTTCATTCTTGCAAGATCGATAAAATGAAGACCTAGATTGTTGAGGGCAATATGCTAACTCTGTAAATTTAGAGGGGCCTATAAAGCGGTACATAAATCTAAGCGCTATTGCTATTTTAAACGATGTGTTTTGAAAAGAAATGCTGTCTTTATTGGACTTGAATCTCCCACAATGGATGGCTTAGAATTAACAATGTGAGGGGAGAAGAAAAACTGAACAATATATGCTGCTATGGAAACCATGTATCCAAGTCTATTGAAATATTCCTATCTTCATTTTATTAGCTTGTGGAATTTTGGAAAAGAGCTTCTTGCAGTATTAGAAAAATAAGTTATGATAAACATTCTGAGCTGTTTGGTTTTTTCAGAAAAGGACAAAGTTACATTCAGGGGTCTTATTTTGGAAACTATCTTGTGTCCAGATGAAGACATGGCTTATTTCATAGAAGACATACTGGATTGTGAACTGAATTTAAGTTGAATCCAGTTAAGCTGATTCCACATTTATATCTGTATATATTAGGAATTGCTCTTTGGAGAAAAATAGAATGTTTCAAAGTTAGTGAAACAAATAAGAAATTATTTGCAGAATGAAGGTTGAAAGTATTTTGATTTAAAGTGTCATAAACCCATGAGAATTTTGGAACAGATGTGATATTATGCCACATGCTATATATCTATATATTATCTAAGTGCCAAAGCTCACTGTAACATCATCACCAAAAAGGGTTGTAAACCTAATCTTGTGTAGCTTCTTTTCCGGTAATATTACACTACTAACCAGAGCATATAAAACATTTGCTAGACTAATTCTTGAATACAGTTCATCTGCCTGGAATCCGCACTGCATATCGGACATTAATACAATTGAACGAGAAATTTCATGAGAAAAATCCTCCACTCCTCCCTGTGCAACAAAATACCTTATGCTTGAAATTTTGGGCTTAGAAAATTTAGAACTGCGCCGCCTTCGGTATGACCTAAGCATAGCTCATAAAATCATCTGCTACAATGTGTTATCTGTCAATGACTACTTCAGCTTCAACCACAACAATACATGAGTACACAATAGATACAAACTTAAGGTAAACTGTATCAAACTCGACTGCAGAAAATACGACTTCAGCAACAGAGTGGTCAATGCCTGGAATGCACTACCTAACTCTGTAGTTTCAGCCCCAAATCCCCAAAATTTTAACCTTAGACTGTCTACTAGACCTCACCCCATTCCTAAGAAGTCTGTAAGGGACGTTCATAAGAACACCAGTGTGCCTATCGTCCCTGCCCTTTAGTTGTATTAACTTTATGTATTCAATTCATGCTTATACTTATAAATATTATCTAATACGTACTCGACAAATAAATAAATAAATAAATAAATAAAATACTGCTGTTTTAAAGGTTTGGATAAATGATTTGAAGTGTATGTATGTTTGTATGGAATGCAGATTCCTAGTTGGCCATTTATTGCCTATTGGCTACAAGTGATCTTCCAAACCTCTCTGTAAAGTTGCCAGCAAGTTATATTTTTAATAATATTACATAATTAAATACATCGCAATAATAAATGAATGCAACTTAAATTAAATCAAATTTAGTTTTTCTCTTTTCCAAGTCCTGTTTATCATTATTATTATTATTATTATTAGTATTATTATTATTATTATTATTATTATTATTATTATTATTATTATTATTATTATTATTATTATTATTATTATTATTATTATTATTATTATTCTGGATTGGCTCCTCTGTTACATTACTCAAAGGTATATTCTGTATTCAGCCTATAAAAATTGCATCATTTTGTTTTAAGCATTTGGGTATATGATATGAGGAAGCTTGTTGCAGATATATATGGACACACATACATAAATATACCTACCTAGATATTACAAACTCTATGCCTGACATTGGCTAGTAGTCTAATTAAGAAATGATCTATTGATCAGATGTGAGAATGTAGATTCCCTTGAACATATTATGATTTGGTTTTATTTTGGCACTGTGGGTGTAAATCTAAAGTCTGTGGTCCTACTTAAATTATAATCTCTAATCTGGGCAAAAATAAGCTATTGCTTGCTAAAAGTAAATGCCTCCATTGTCTTCCTCTTGACTGAGAGAGTAGGGGACAATATTTAAGGTTCGGCCATTCAAGGTAGCATAATCATTATTTTCCTGTTTATTCCAATGAACCTATCATAGAATTTTGTACCCAGGTTCTTACGCTTCTGTTCAGAATGTATAACTTTAGCAGCAAGATATTTTCAAATATTTATTAGCGTATTGGGCTCTTCCATTTTTAATAACAATCTGGTGAATGTTTAATTTAAGCCAGCAATATTAGCCCTAAGCAACCAGTAAAGCCACATATGAACTCGTAATAATTATTTGAATTTAATAGTTAATCATGTTAATTTGTTTAATGTAAGCAAAAATGGAAGAGCATGACACCTACTGTGGGAACTGTTAGCTTCAAATTCAGTGTACAGCTTTTAATCAGTGTAAATTAAGGACACATATTATCACATGGAGTTGCTTTGGATGACAGTTTTAGGTGTCTAAAGAAATATAGTATTTAACATAGGCTAACATCTTCATGACCAAACCATTCAAGTTGACTTTGAGATGAAAAATGAAATCAGGGAGATATTCAACATATAAAGAGAATTTTCTTATATGGATCACTATAGATTGGATAAATGTATGATTTACTTATGATTTAAACTATCAAAAGATCTCAGGAGCATATTTGATTAATTGATTAGATGTTATAACATTGGTATTGATTATTAACTGAGCCACAGGGCCTCTGTGGCTCAGACTGGTAAGACAGTCTATTATTAACAGCAGCTGCTTGCAATTACTGCAGATTCAAGTCCCACCAGGCCCAAGGTTGACTCAGCCTTCCATCCTTTATAAGGTAGGTAAAATGAGGACCCAGATTGTTGGGGGCAATAAGTTGACTTTGTATATAATATACAAATGGATGAAGACTATTGCTTAACATAGTGTAAGCCGCCCTGAGTCTTCGGAGAAGGGCGGGATATAAATGCAAATAAATATATATATATTATGACTGCCTAAATTTTGTCCATAATCCTCATTCAGCTCTTTCACTAGGAGCAGAATACAGTAAAAGAGTTGGAAAAGACCTTGGAGGTCTCCTAGTCCAATCTCCTGCTCTCGCAGGAGACCCTATATAATTTTAGACAAATGGCTCTCCAGTCTCTTTTTAAAAGATTCCAGTGATGGAGCACTCACAACTTTTGAAGGCAAGCTGTTCCACTGGTTTATTGTTCTCACTGTTGGAAAATTTCTCTTTAATTCTAGGCTGCTTCTCTCCTTGATTAGTTTCCATCCACTGTTTCTTGTCCTGCCTTCTAGTGCTTTGGTAAATAGGTAGACCCACTCTTTTTTGTGGCAGCCCCTTAAATATTGGAACACTGCTATCATGTTTCCCCTAGCACTTCACTTCAGTAGACATACCCAATTCCTGCAACCATTCTTCATGTTTTAGCCCCCAGTCCCCAAAGCATCTTTGTTGCTCTTCTTTGAATTTTTTCCAGAGTCTCAACATCTTTTTTATATTGTGATGAGCAAAACCGGATACAGTATTCCAAGTGTGGTCTTACGAAGGTGGTACTAGCACTTACCAAAGTGGTACTAGCACTTCATGTGATCTTGATTCTATCCCTCTGTTAATACAACCTAGGATTGCATTGGCTTTTTTGGTGGCTGCAGCATACTGTTGCTTCATATTTAAGTGACTGTTCACTAGGATATAAGATTCCTCTCACAAATTTGCTATTGAGCCAAATTTAATCTAATCTGTACATTTGGTTTTTGTTGCCTAAATGTAAAACCTTACTTTTTCCTATATTGATTTTCATTTTGTTAGATAGGGCCCATTGTTGAAGTTTGTTGAGATCCATCTGGATCTTGAGCCTATATTTTGAGATGTTGGCTATTCCTACCACCTTGATGCCATCTGCAGTTTTGATGAGCTCCCCTTCTATTCTGTGAATAGAATAGAAAACAAAACTGTCAAACTATTTACTAAATCTGCACTACTATTAATCTTCTCATCGTTCCCATCATCCATCTCCTTCCACTTATGATTGTATAACTATAACTTTGTTGCTTGTATCCTTATGATTTATATTGATATTGATTGTTTGCTTATTTGGCTATCATTGTTAAATCTGTACCCCATGACTATCATTAAATGTGTTGTACCTTGATGAACTTTCTTTTCTTTTATGTACACTGAGAGCATATGCACCAAGACAAATTCCTTGTGTGTCCAATCACACTTGGCCAATAAAAAATTCTATTCTATTCTATTCTATTCTATTCTATTCTATTCTATTCTATTCTATTCTATTCTATTCTATTCTATTCTATTCCCTCATCTAAATCATTTATATAGATATTAAAGAGTACTAGGCTTAACACAGAACCTTGGAGTACCCCACTACTTATTTCACTCCATGTAGATGGAGTGCTCCATTAAGGACTACACTTTCAGTGCAGTTTCTCAGCCAGTTACAAATCCATCTGGTTGTGAAACTGGCAAGCCCATATTTTTCTAGTTTACCAAGACAATAGTATACCCATTGCTACTATAATTGACCATCCATCTATCATCCTTGAATAGATAGATGACAACCAAGGGTCATATAATTTATATCTAAGCAGACAATTGTTAAGGAAGGCAATGCTATTACATTGGACCGCCGAAGAGAGACCTTTTTAAAGAAGTGGTTGGCTAAAAAAGTGGCATGGGCAGAATTTAACTTCTGAAACCTTTGCTCAAATCACAATAATAATCAACTAAAATGTATACAGCCAGTCAGAAAACATATTAGCAAGTATATAAAAAGAAGCTGTAAGAAAAAAAAGGAAACTTGTTCTGAAATTAAAATCTTATTCATATAAACAGAACAGAAATGAACACAATTTTTCTCTAAAAATTACAAGAGAACCAAAAAGGGATTAATTCTAAAAAGAGAAACACCAATAATAAAAATACATATTTTTATGCCCATCAATGATGGGAAACTGCTTAGAAGAAATAGATCATTGGATAATCAAGAATAAGAGGAATGTTAAAAGAAGATAAGGAGATGCAAAGGAAATAAAGATTTGTGTGTATGTGTGTGTATGTATACACACCAGAGGTGAAATACAGCAGGTTCTGACAGGTTCTGGAGAACTGGTAGCAGTCTGTTATTAACAGCAGCTTGCTTGCAATTACTACAGGTTCAAGTCCCACCAGGCCCAAGGTTGACTCAGCCTTCCATCCTTTATAAGGTAGGTAAAATGAAGACCCAGATTGTTGGGGGCAATAAGATGACTTTGTATATAATATACAAATGGATGAAGACTATTGCTTGACATAGTGTAAGCCGCCCTTAGTCTTCTGAGAAGGGCGGGATTTAAATGCAAATAAAAAAAAAATTTGAGTAGTTCGGACAACCGGGAAATACCACTTCTGGCTGGCCCCAGAGTGGGGTGGGAATGGAGATTTTGCAGTATCCTTCCCCTGCCACGCACACCAAGCCACACCCACAGAACCGGTAGTAAAAAAAATGGATTTCACCACTGATACACACTATAGATGCACTTTATATAGTGACGAAGACGGATATAGAGAAAGAGAGCCAGATAGACAGACACATAGATAATTAGATAAATAGATAGCATTTCTCTTCACTGTTAATGAAGTATAATTTTTATTATCCAGAAAACCTGGTGGCTGATGTGAATAGTTCTGATAGAAGCCAATGTTCCAGATATTATAGATGAACTGAAACCACAGCAGCAACAACAAAACAATCTGGTCCGAATGATGTTCAGGAATATCTGACTAGTACTTGAGATTGCCCATTTTCCAACAAAAAATATCTAACTTATTCAAGGCAAGGTCCTGTCTCAATGGACAGGAAAATGTGAAAATAGGCGGCTACTTTTTACAAAGAGAATTTAGCAATCAATCTACATGTCTGTTCTTAGCAGACTGTTAGAATACAAATTATTCTATCTAGGGCCTCTGTGGCTCAGATTGCTAATGCAGTCTGTTATTAACAGCAGCTGCCTGCAATTACTGCTGGTTCTAGTACTACCAGGTCCAAGGTTGACTCAGCCTTCCATCCTTTATAAGGTAGGTAAAATGAGGACCCAGATTATTGGGGGCAATAAGTTGACTTTGTATATAAATATACAAATAGAATGAAGACTATTGCTAACATAGTGTAAGCCGCCCTGAGTCTTTGGAGAAGGGCGGGATATAAATGCAAATAAAAAAAAATATTACATAGCAATAATCAAGAATAGAGATGGCAAAAATTCTGGAACTCAGACAAGGAGGAAAATAAATAGCCAAACCTTATATTGCCAGACCCTAAGAACTAAGAGAAAGAGACCTCACTATCAGTGCTCTAGAGCAGGGGTCTCCAACCTTGTCAACTTTAAGACTTGGGGACTTCAACTCCCAGGTGGCTGAGGAATTCTGGGAGTTGAAGTCCCCAAGTCTTAAAGTTGACAAGGTTGGAGACCCCTGCTCTAGATAGTAGACTCAGAAAGATTCTAGAAGAATTCTCCATCCAGTCATTTTGAACACTGCCATCTGAAAGTGAATGAAGTGAATAATAGTTGAATTAAGGCTCCTTGAGAAAAACCTGCTGAAGGAAACCTGGCCCGATCAGATCCTGTAATGCCAAGATAGGATCAAAAGCTGCTGGGCATAACAAAGCCTACAGGAATAGCATTGATCCATGAAGATACCATAACTCCATTCTGACAGATTTTAGCTAGAAGAACATCTGTGATATTTGTCTTTGGTTCATCTTCTGACTTCCCACCTCATTTACTCCTTCAGACACTGCTGCCCCAGTAATCTTATTTTTGTGTTGTGACCTGATTTGTGTAATGAGATTAGCTTGACAAATTTATACAAGAAATAAACTGTTGTTCACAAGTGATGACAACCGTTTTGGTGTTATAACTATGTGAGAGCATTTCAGTTTTTTCTTGCTTGGGTGCTTTCCAGTTGTATGGACCTCAGCTGCTACAATTCTCGATAAATGGGCATTATTAATTAATTCTCGATAAATGGGCATTACCAAATGATGTAATGATGGTATTTAAAGAGAATTCAGTGGAGATTTGGAGGATAAAACTATAAATGGGGACTAGTCAACATGGCTATATATTATCTTTAATATCAGAGGTAGCATAACTTAAAATACCAATTTGTAGAGAAACTGTGCTACAGATAGTCCTAGTTTGGCCTCTGGTGGCTCAACAGATTAATGCAGTCTATTATTAACAGCAGCTTGCTTGCAATTACTGCAGGTTCAAGTCCCACCAGGCCCAAGGTTGACTCAGCCTTCCATCCTTTATAAGGTAGGTAAAATGAGGACCCAGATTGTTGGGGGCAATAAGTTGACTTTGTATATAATATACAAATGGATGAAGACAATTGCTTAACATAGTGTAAGCCGCCCTGAGTCTTTGGAGAAGGGCAGGATATAAATGCAAATAAAAAATATATATAATGACTGCCTAAATTTTGTCCATAATCCTCATTCAGCTCTTTCACTAGGAGCAGAATACAGTAAAAGAGTTGGAAAAGACCTTGGAGGTCTCCTAATCCAATCTCCTGCTCTCGCAGGAGACCCTATATAATTTTAGACAAATGGCTCTCCAGTCTCTTTTTAAAAGATTCCAGTGATGGAGCACTCACAACTTCTGAAGGCAAGCTGTTCCACTGGTTTATTGTTCTCACTGTTGGAAAATTTCTCTTTAATTCTAGGCTGCTTCTCTCCTTGATTAGTTTCCATCCACTATTTCTTGTCCTGCCTTCTAGTGCTTTGGTAAATAGGTAGACCCACTCTTTTTTGTGGCAGCCCCTCAAATATTGGAACACTGCTATCATGTTTCCCCTAGCACTTCACTTCAGTAGACATACCCAATTCCTGCAATCATTCTTCATGTTTTAGCCCCCAGTCCCCAAAGCATCTTTGTTGCTCTTCTCTGCATTTTTTCCAGAGTCTCAACATCAGGTGGCTGAGGAATTCTGGGAGTTGAAGTCCCCAAGTCTTAAAGTTGACAAGGTTGGAGACCCCTGCTCTAGATAGTAGACTCTGAAAGATTCTAGAAGAATTCTCCATCCAGTCATTTTGAACACTGCCATCTGAAAGTGAATGAAGTGAATAATAGTTGAATTAAGGCTCCTTGAGAAAAACCTGCTGAAGGAAACCTGGCCCGATCAGATCCTGTAATGCCGAGATAGGATCAAAAGCTGCTGGGCATAACAAAGCCTACAGGAATAGCACTGATCCATGAAGATACCATAACTCCATTCTGACAAGATTTTAGCTAGAAGAACATCTGTGATATTTGTCTTTGGTTTATCTTCTGACTTCCCACCTCATTTACTCCTTCAGACACTGCTGCCCCAGTAATCTTATTTTTGTGTTGTGACCTGATTTGTGTAATGAGATTAGCTTGACAAATTTATACAGGAAATAAACTGTTGTTCACAAGACCGGAGTGATGACAACCGTTTTGGTGTTATAACTATGTGAGAGCATTTCAGCTTTTTCTTGCTTGGGTGCTTTCCAGTTGTATGGACCTCAGCTGCTACAATTCTCGATAAATGGGCATTATTAATTAATTCTCGATAAATGGGCATTACCAAATGATGTAATGATGGTATTTAAAGAGAATTCAGTGGAGATTTGGAGGATAAAACTATAAATGGGGACTACTCAACATGGCTATATATTATTTTTAATATCAGAGGTAGCATAACTTAAAAGACCAATTTGTAGAGAAACTGTGCTACAGATAGTCCTAGTTTGGCCTCTGGTGGCTCAACAGATTAATGCAGTCTGTTATTAACAGCAGCTTGCTTGCAAATACTGCAGGTTCAAGTCCCACCAAGCCCAAGCTTGACTCAGCCTTCCATCCTTTATAAGGTAGGTAAAATGAGGACCCAGATTGTTGGGGGCAATAAGTTGACTTTGTATATAATATACAAATGGATGAAGACTATTGCTTGACATAGTGTAAGCCGCCCTGAGTCTCTGGAGAAGGGCGGGATATAAATGCAAATAAATAAATAAATAATGACTGTATTGGTTAGTGATCCTTTACAGTTATGATGATGAAGAAATAACCTTACAAACAGTAAATCAAAGGAAAGCTGAACTAAGAGCATAGGTACAGCTGCAGTTTCATGTTGTGACCAGTTTGCTTAACAACGAAGTTGCTGCCCCCAGCTGTGGTTGTTACATTAGGACAGGGGTCTGCAGCTTTAAACACAAGCCATTTGGACCTGTTTCCTATTGAAAAGAAAACACTGGGAGCCACAAAACCCTTCCTGTGCCTGACTATTCCTTGAGTGGCCACAAAACTAGCATATGTAGTTGAATTAAATGTTCTGTTTTCTTCTGAAACTTTTTTCTTTTCTTGGATTTATCCATGATTGGCCTACCGGGGATTGAAAAGCTCAATAAATCGCATGCTGGTGGGTGTCACACATTGGCAGTTGTGACACATATTTTGAGTGACAGGGAGCCACAGCAGAGGGGTGAAAGAGCCACATGTGGCTCCAGGGCTGCAGGTTGCTGACCCCTGCATTAGGACTACCTGTACTGAATTTGTGTGGTCGACTTCTAGTAGGTTATCTAGGGGACAAAACACTGGTTGGTTTCAAAATATTTTCCTACTGGTTCTGTGGGTGTGGCTTGATGGGCGTGACATGGCTTGGTGGGCGTGGCTTGGTGGGTGTAGCAGGGGAGGATACTGTAAAATCTCCATTCCCACCCCACTCCAGGGGAAGAATACTGTAAAATCTCCATTCCCACCTAATCAGCTGGGACTTGGGAGGCAGAGAATAGGTGGGGGCGGGGCCAGTCAGAATTTTTACTACCGGTTCTCTGAACTACTCAAAATTTCCGCTACCGGTTCTCCAGAACAGGTCAGAACCTGCTGAAACCCACCTCTGGGACAAAAATCATAGCCTTTCGAACGATATAGCATGTTGCTCCTTATGTTCTTCATGTAGCAAGAAAGCAAGGATAATAGATTGTGGAGAGAATTGTTTGCTTAACGGAGGTTCAAGTTAATGCCAGGCTTGCAAAGGGCATTTATGACCTTTAAAGAACTTTCAACTGTTGCAAAACATAATTTCTCCCACTGCGATCACATGATACTCATCTGGATGCTTGGCAACCTGCTCACTCTTACAGCCAATTCTAAACTGCCCTGTAATTCTAATCATGTATTCTAATCATGTATTCTAATCATGTATTCTAATCATGTCATCACTATTTTGCAATCTTCTTTACCGGTGTCCCCAGAAAGTCAATGGGAAACTTATCAATTAATGACCACTTTGCTCAATGACCAAGATTTTGGTCTCAATCATGGTTAAGCAAGGATTATGTGTACTTTCATATTTGGGGCTTGAGGATTTACAAAATATTTTAATCAAGTTTCCTATTATTCTTGTTGTTAGTTGCGAAGTCGTGTCCAACCCATCGCGACCCCATGGGCAACGTTCCTCCAGGCCTTCCTGTCCTCTACCATCCTTTGGAGTCCATTTAAGCTCACACCGACTGCTTCAGTGACTCCATCCAGCCACCTCATTCTCTGTCGTCCCATTCTTCTTTTGCCCTCAATCTTTCCCAGCATTAGGCTCTTCTTCAGTGAGTCCTTCCTTCTCATTAGGTGGCCAAAGTATTTCAGTTTCATCTTCAGGATCTGGCCTTCTAAAGAGCAGTCAGGGTTGATCTCCTCTAGGACTGACTATTATTTTACCTCAAAGCAATTAAAAAAAAACCCCATTGATACAATTGGTAGAAAAATCCCTTACTTTATATTTATCACCTTTTATGAATACATCTTTTGAATAACTGGTAAAATGCTGGACTTCCACCTGTGTGCATAAATAAAAATAGTTACTGTAGAATAGAATAGAATAGAATTTTTGTTGGCCAAGTGTGATTGGACACACAAGGAATTTGTCTTGTTATAGTTACTGTATCCTACTAAACTCTAAATTGAATCAATGAACACTGGACAAACTTGAATTGGGCTTTCCTATTTAAGACCAAAGGAATTCTATTAAAATGGCTGTATTAATACTTGAAAAATGGTTAACTCCCTCTCAATCAATTTATTTAGAAAGTGTTCTGACTGAATTATCAGAAAGATCCTGTTGGAAATTCTTGAAATGCAATACAAAATTGGATTGAGCCTCATCTTATGCTACAAGGCAATTCATGTGTTCTTAATATTTGAATGACAGGTTGCTCAATTGATTTGCACTCATTTTTTATGATGATTTATTCATAGTCTCGTTAAGAATATTCAAGCATTACAACTGCATCACAGCAGCTTAGACATTAATTTGCTTGTCACACAAAGGAATGTGATAGTTTTTTTTAAGGCCTTTCGCTGTGACAGCCAAATCATGAAAGATAATGCTGTTAAAAAGCTTTGCTGTCCAGTCTTTATAGAGTTGGACCGCCTTATAAATATAATAAAATAAAAATAAAATAAATTTCTGACCCCTTCACTTCCCATCCAAGTAAGTTTTAATGCCTGTCGGAACCTGCCCCTTTTCATTAAAATATTGCAGAGGTAGAATACATTTTTTTTCTTCAGTTGTGTTCGATTCTTGAAGTTAGCCAAAATAAGTCCCTACAGTTTTGTGGCAAGATTTGAGAAGTGCTTTGTCATTGCCTCCTTCCAATGGTTGAGAGAAGACGACAGCCCAAGGTCACCCAACTGGCTTTCTGCCTATGGAGAACCTAAAACTCACAGTCTCCCAATTTCTAGCTTAATGCCTTAAAGCCAAACTAACTCTTGTGTTAAATGTATATAGCCAAACAAACTGGGTATATTTTGCAAATAACGTTGGTGGGACATTTTGATGCTTGTTGGTTGCTTTTGTCATATAAAACAAAGGTAACAGTTGTCATCGGAACATGGTATATTGCTCTTTGTTTGATTTTTCTGGATGTACTTGGTTCTAAAAGCCAGATTTGCAAGAATAATAGTTAATGCCATTTGATACAATTACATAATGGAGTCCTGAGTCCTCATATTTTTTTAAAAAATTCCTTAACATTTACCCTATACAGAACCAATATGCTGGATTAGTTTTTATATTAAAAATGGTTTTGAAATTTCTTTCAAAGCAGAAAAGTAAGGTGATACCATTATTGAGTATTTTAGTTACAGTGCTATAAGGAAAGTTGGCCACAGTAGAAGACCCTTAAAGAGAAGAGAATAAGTTAGCTGAATCAAACCGCTTTCCGGAAAAGTAAACCAGCTAAAAGTATCTTAGTTTACTGCACCTCTATTATTCACTTGTGTGTTTGGAAGGCAGCTGATCATGTACTTGCTATAAAGTAGTTGTACTTCTCCATCAAACACTTACCTTATTTTAAGCGGTCTTCCGTCAGGTATTTAGCACTGTTTTTCTTGGCCTGTCTGAACAAAGGCAGTTCCGCCAGGAAGAATAATTTTCATAAGATTCCAGAATAATACTGGAGGAAGTTCTCCAGAAACAGAACACATCCTGAAGCCATCCTGTTAAATCCAGATGAGTGCATTGACAGAGGAATACCGACACTGAATTTCCACAGCAACTATCATGGGTAATGTAAGATTTTTTTTTTAACCTTTCTTAAATAATAATAATAACAGAGTTGGAAATGACCTTGGAGGTCTTCTAATCCAACCCCCTGCCCAGGCAGGAAACCCTACACCAGACAAATGGTTATCCAACATCTTCTTAAAAATTTACAGTGTTGGAGCATTCACAACTTCTGGAGGCAAGTTGTTTCACTTATTAATTGTTTTAACTGTCAGGAAATTCCTCCTTAGTTCTAAGTTGCTTCTCTCCTTGATTAGTTTCCACCCATTGCTTCTTGTTCTACCTCAGGTGCTTTGGAGCAGGGGCCCCCAACCTTGGCAACTTTAAGCCTGGTGGACTTCAACTCCCAGAATTCCCCAGGCAGCAAAGCTGGGAGTTTAAGTCCTCCAGGCTTAAAGTTGTCAAGGTTGAAGACCTCTGCTTTGGAGAATGAATCCAAATATTTTATTACTGCAAAATAAATTAATAAAAGTTTATTTGCATGCAGTGTTATGTTCCTCACAGGTTCAAATTCAAACTCTAAACTATGAGTTTGTCTAGTCAAACAACACACGGCAATGTTGAGATGGCCAAAGAGTATGTGTGAATCTTCTGTCATAGCAACTTATGATAATACAGTAACGTCTCACCCGTGGTCAGCTGACTCCTGTGGCTTCCAAATTTTAGTTAAATACCAAAGGCAAACATCATGAAGCTACTTTCCCATTGGGCTATTTCAGAGTGGGCATACGTGGGTAATCACGGAGGGTTCAGAATGATTAAAAAAATCTGCTAAAAAAATTAGAAAACTTCCGGTGTCACTCTCTTCTATGCTAACAATCAGGGGTGGGATTCTGCTGGTTTGGACCGGTTTCGGCATACCAATAACTCTGACAATCAGCTGAGACAGAACTGGTTCCCTCCAACGATCAGCTGGGGCCGCCCGCCCCTGTGCTATACCTACCTATATTTCCTTTGTTTGTAGCCCATCTGATAGGTAGGGCAGTGTGGATTGCTACGTCTCAACTGATTTACTTACTGTGGCTGTAGAAGGTAAGCTTTGGAGCTGATTTCAATTGTACTGTGCATGTGCGGAGCGCGCACAAAGTGAACTGGTTACAACCAGCGAATCCCACCACTGCTAACAATACAGTAAATTTTTAAAAAAATCCTACTGACCTATCATTACTAGCTTTCATGGTAGTAAGGAAAGGAAAGTGTACAGAAATGCAATATGAACTTTTCAAATGATGTAATTTTGAAATCATAGGTTTGAGTCCATCCATCCATTCTCCATTAGAAAACACATTGTTTACCAGATTTATCTTTAAATCAAGAGCATGTCTTTGTCATAGATAAGCCTAGGAAAAGTCTGCACTTATGCTATTGAAACTAAATGCACAACTCAAATGTTAGAATTGTTCAGGAAGCGTCCCCTATCAGGAGCGGATGGAGAAAGACTCTTTTAGTAATTTTCAAAATAGCTTTTACAAGGCCCAAATACTGCAATCACTTAAATGCACGTTTTTTTCTGACAACTTTATAACTTATTGCAGTTCAACATTTTAAATCATAGAAAATTGTCATCACTTTATATTTATAATCATATTCAGCACAATACAGGAATAATCCTGATAAATCTAGTTCCTTCATCCCCAAATAAATTATTCCTTTTCTCTCACAGGAACCTTTTCTTACCTTTCCCTCCCTCCTTTGGATTATTGCCTCATTTCATCAGCAGTGACCAGAAATCTTACTTATAAAATGATTTTATTTCTTTTCATAATTTAGCTGAACCAACACAAAACTGAATACTGTAAAGCAACAAAAAAAGTTGAAACATTTTAAGTTTTGTTCAGTATTGACTAAATAAGGCTACTACACTCCCTCCAAAAAAAAAAAAAAAAGGAAAAAGGAAAAAAGAAAAGGAAAAATAATAACAGTAGAGTGAGGGATCTGGCACTCCAATTCTTATTATACAGGTGAAGTATCTACCATCATTTATTGCATGACATTCTAAATCAGACATTGGTAGTTTATAGTGCAGTCAGTTCATAATACTTTTCAAGTGGCTGGGCTTTAATTGCTACCTGGACACTGATCAGAACTTTTACAATGAAGTAAGACCATCATCACATATGTTTTATTCATAGACACTGTCACCTATAATTCATGATTTCCTCAACTTGTGCAATAAAATAATATTGAAAACTGGGAGAGGTCTTGATTAAATGAACTATTTTCCCCCATACCTCTTATCTATGATTGTTTGAACAATCCCTATACATTTTTCTTTAGTAGCATAGAACTAGCATAATACTAAAAGTTAATTGGAGTATTTAGGTAGTATACTACAGTGGACATTGGGAATAACTTTAATATTGACAAATATTTTTGGGGGAAAGAAGTAAGCCCATTTTCTGACCTAATCATATCACTATGAGCCAGACTTATAGACAAAGGAGATACTATATTTGAAGGTATCAATGTTTTTCCTTTTTTTTTTCCTTTTTGAAATACCACTTTACTTTAGCTTTTTTCCTACCGTAATATTGAATAAGGGAGTTTTCAAAAATGTGTTGTAAAAAAAAAATCTTGATCAAGGAGCAAGCTGGCCTTTATATTAAATTAGGAAGGGGGAATGGCATGGCGGGGAGATAGAAAGAATGCAACTGAGTATGGAAAGTAATGACTATTCAACTATTTTACACTGTTTTACTGGCATTTAAAAGACTATCACTCCCTTCCGAGGGGGAAAAGGAAAAGGAAAAAGAAGAGGAAGGAAAGAAAACAAAAAAAGAAAAGAAACAAAGAAAAGAGGAAGAGGAAGGGAAGAGAGAAAGGAAGCCTTTCAACAGTGCAATGGTTGAATGCATTTATGTAATATAAACACCATTATTCTTTGCTTTTCTACAGATTCCTCTCAGGTCATGCTTTACATCCAGAATGTCCCAATGGAAGAAAGCAAACTACATCAGTTACTTCAGAGACAACTGAAGTAATAAAAACAACAACTCAACTCGGAACCTTTTTGTCATGACCGTCCACGTTAATTGTTAAATAGGATTTTCTACAAATATACAACATATAAAAACTGTTAAATATATAACTTTAGGCTTTTCAAAATACATTTAATGATCTCTTTCAAACAAGTGTTACTTTCCCCTTCCCCCCTCTTCCCCCTGAATTTGCTTTCTGGCGCTAAATGTATCGGATGAGACATAGGCCACAGATGACCAAACATGCTCTTTGCAAATACTGTATTATCCAACTTTTAACGATCAAAGAATGGAACCATAGAAGAGGCATGTTGAACTGCTTAAACTTAGAATGATTTTAGTACGATAAGTCAATCTAAGCACAGAGTAAAATGGTGCGTAGACAGTTTGTCTTGTTTTGAATCAAAAGTTCTGTTTTCTTCTTTAAGATTGGTCATAATCTCTCCATGTTCCCTTGTGATTTTTAGGGTACTACTTTTTTCCAAGAGGAGTTCCAGCTTCTTCTGCAGTGCCCCATAAAGGCTTTTGCTGGAAAGTAACGTTTCCTCACAGAGTGAACTGAATTTGTACAGGGTGGTTTTCATACTGTTGAATCTAAACAATCTTGTTAACAGTAACATCGTGTCCACTTTAAAATAGATTTTGCTCTTTGGTCTATTGTATATACTGAAACATAAGAAAATAAAAGCAATTCAGGCAGTCTAGGGCACAAGAAAAATTGTCTTCTATACCTTAGTGTCCTTCTGTAGACAAAACAGTCTTCTCTAAGGCTGGTTGGGATGAGTACTCTTCAGTTTAGTTGACTTTTCAGATTATTGTAACCACAGATCATGTCCAGCAGTGGAACATATCTCAGATGCAATATTAACCGTGAACTTGTGGTTTTGATTGTTGTATTGCTAACGCCCAAGCCTTTCTCTTAGATCTTGATTCCTTAGTCCAACTTTCTTTAATACGGTAGAACAGACTTTTAGCTCATAATGTAGAATTATGCCTTCTTCGATGAAATACAGAGAAATAGACAGTTGAATCGATGACATAAAATGGATGATGATCCACAGCAATGAAACTTGATTAGGGAATGTAGCTCACACCGAGCCTAAAAACGCCTACAAGATTTCTTCGTTGCTGCATTTGTCAGGAGACCTGTAATTCAATAAGAACAACTGAGTTAATATCTTAATTTTAAATTTTATGAATAAATTAAATACTTACTGATTCCCATCCTTATAACTTGTATTGCAGCTTTACCTTCTCTGACCTTAAATGGGTTTTGAGAAAATAACAGCACGGTTTTAAAAAGATGAGACATAGGCCACATATTTTATCCGTAATTTAGGGATATTGTAAAATGCAGAATTCTTTGATCCACCTACAACAGAAAAATACCTGGATTTATATCAGATATTTTTCTGCAAGTTTATGTTCTCATTATTCAAGAGGCTAATTTAATCAATGCTGCCCTCTAGTGATATTGCTACTAAACAAGATAGCCACTATCAATATTGCCATATTGTTATACATTGATATATAGAAAAAAGTAATGAGGAAAAAAATAGCCATACACTTGTAAGCTAAACTAAAATACAACAACGTTTTCTAAAAAGAGATGACAAGGGAAAATCTGGGTGATAGTAGGAAAATAATGGCAAGCATACACACAGTTTAAAGATTTAAATGGCAGAAACGAAGATTTGGGGAACAAAATAAAATTATACATGTCATGCAAATCTATGCTGCAAATATAAAACCCATGTTTATTTTTACATTTTCGTATTTTCTCAGCATTTAGAATATTTTGTTTTGATGGACTAGAAAGTAAGAAAAAGAATGATTAGGAAGGAAGATGAAAATAAATTTTTATTTTATTCAATTTGCCGCAAAATATTATTTTTTTTTAACCTGCCGGCTTGAAAAGTAAATGAAAAAAATATCCTCCTCCAACAGCTGTATATGAGTATATGCACTTAAGTTTTCCAACGTGAGCCATTTGAGAGATCTTTTTCTAGAAAAAAAAAATACCTCAGAACTTTTGAACAGCTTTTTCCTTTACAGATTCCAAACCACTTGGCCACAGACAGGATGAAAGCAAAAACACCAGGTTGGAAATTGCGATAATTGTGTATTTTTATGTATAGACATTTTGAAAGCAAATATATGCAGCCCCCTCTTGGCTAGTGATCTTTCCCTGTCTTTATCTCTAAATTTAGTACAACATTAGCCCATATCAAGGGGCTATTAGGTTATGAAATCAACATTATGAGAAAAGATAGTTCAAGCCATTCTTAGTTTCGAAATGTTTATGAAAAAAATAATATTTTTATTATTATCTACATGGATTATTTTGAGAGGGCCCGTTTTGCAAGATGGGAACTAACATATAACCAGTACTGAATTAGAGGGGATAATATTATTATTATTTCTGTAAAATAATATACAGAAATTTTTATGTAATTTGCAGCACTTTCTCTCTTTTTTCTAATATCGTACTCAACTTTGCATGAAAAGGTCAGATAATTTTATGCTTTTAACATCCATAGCCTAACTGATGATTAATACCTATATTTTTCTCTATTCTCATTTCTAATACTTCAAGTTATCTAAGCAATGAAATGTTAATAATGTTAATTAGTACAGTACAAAAACCATTATATCAAAATAATATATTGTAATTTACAATAATATAATGAAAAGAAAAAAAAGTTTTTAAAACCAGCATTGTACAAATAGATTTTTGAGCCACTAAGGATGTCAATGCTATTGTTTTAACTTACAATAAACTTTTTTATTAAAATCAAAGTATATAATTGAAAGATTTTTCCGAGGGTTCCTAGAACAATTGTAGGTGGTTTTAAAGGTGCCTTTATACTCTTTTGCACAGTATTAATTTGAAGTAAACCATGTCACAGGTTATTGTTATACAGCAACCAAAACTGACTGATAATTTTCTGAACAGGATTAACCCTGGTTTGGGTGTGAAGGTCACTAAATTATCACACAATTGCACAGAATGATTAAGAAGAAAACCACTTCATTGTTGTACCATCGATGTTTCTCCTTTTTCTCTCCTATGGCCTAGACAACTAATAGTTGTGGCCAGCAGTCAATTATCTTTCTATTCTTCCCAACAGGACACAGATTGCGCAGTCTACAGCTGGGATGAGTAGACTGGGGCCTACGAGGGGAGTGAATTTGGAGTCTGAGGAGGGTAGTGATAGGTGAATTTCTTTACATAAATACATATTTATATATTCCTATACTGCTGTAGAGTGGTTTACATAGAAGTAGTGCTGACTTCTTTTAATGGAAGAGCAACCACCAACCAAAATTACTAAGATACTTGAAATTCACTTTGAAGTTAATTAAGGCCATAGTTTGTATTCTGATCCTTGCCTGTTTTAATAGTAGGTATATTGTTGACCTTATTGGGTCATCACTTCGTACATAGATGAAATGTAATGAACTGGAAAAACAAAAGAGCTTGAAGGCAGAAATCAGGAGGATGAAGGGGCAATGTCATTACTCAAATAGAGTGAGATATACTACCTGTCATTGTACTGTTTCTGAATTGATAAGCAGATGCAAAAGTTCAACAAGAGCCCATTAAGATTACATTTGTCCTCATTTGAGAACTTTGCTTCTGAAGAGATAAGGGTATTGAGAAAGCCTTGATTATTTGACAGCAGAACATAGCTGAGTTTGCTTGTGGTTGGAGTGCATATTTTAAGTAAGTGTTTCACTTTTCTCTGGAGTAGGATAACATTCTATCATAAAAACTAGAATGTCAAAATACTTGTCACCTCTGACCTCAGAGGTGTGTGGAAAGATAGAGGGAAAAGCTCCAAATGTGTTGAGACTGCATTTACAAGAATTTCAAACAATTACAACACTTTTGGGGAAGATATGGTCAAGGCTACTCTTCAAATCATACACTGGAGATAGGTTGACCATATGTTTGATCTACGGAAGAAAAAAACTTTAACCCAAGGTTCAATAGTGTGATTTGTGAAGCAAGATCTGTGTTTATGGGAAGGGCAGAAATTTAGTGAACTTGAGAATTTAAAAGGCACTAATTATTAAAGCTAGCTATACTTCTGAATCCCTATTTTGACTACTGATTTTTTTCTGCTAAATAATCTAAATGAAATTATATAAAAATGGTAACGGGTTTCATGTTTCACACTGTTAAAGACTTTTAGGAATTATCCCAATTTCTCTGTCTCTTTGACACTGTGGGCATGGGGGATCAACTGAAGCCCTTGGTATTGGACTTATAATAATCACTACTGAATTAAATAACTATAATGTGAAAATTAATTGCTATCCCAAAGACACAAGTAATTTAGAATTCAAAAGTCTCCATCCACTTGACAATAATATTTTTCTTTGAGGAAATCTCAGAATATTCTACAGAGAAATATTATGAATAAATAAAGTGTTTTTATTGTTCACAAATAAGATTTAGAAATAGAAGTTATCTTAATATAATATAATATAACAACAGAGTTGGAAGGGACCTTGGAGGCCTTCTAGTCCAACCCCCTGCCCAGGCAGGAAACCCTACACCATCTCAGTCAGATGGTTATCCAACATTTTCTTAAAAATTTCCAGTGTTGGAGCATTCACATCTTATCTAATATTGTCATCCCATGATACCTGTTATTCTTATTCTGTGAGAAAAGTAATCTTGGATTAATCTTTCTGTGATAAACAGGTACTTGTCTTTTAAAAAGCTTTTATACCACAGCTCTTTGGGCCTGTAAGATGGTTAAGGATCAGTCAACAAAAATAGTAAATGCCAAATAAAACTAAGCACACAGTACTTACAAAATATCAACAATTATTATAAAGATCTCGCAACACAAAAATAAGTGATCTTAGGCTCCTGGAGACAAGTGCACTTGAAAAAGGACAACAACTATGTTAAAAGCTCCTTAGGAATGACAATGAAACAGTCAATATGATCCTGCATCTGTTTAAATATATAGAATAATCTACAGAGCTTAGGTCATCTCTTATCAAAAAGGATTCAGTAAAGCTGGAGAAGATCTTGAAATAGACAAAAAAAAATCAAACAGCTGAAATAAGTCCATATTTCAAATTTATATTTGGAATGTTTACCTTAGGCAGAAAAAAACAACCAGTCCAACAGAGGTGAACTTGAAGATATAAATAAGCATGGTATGGTGAAATATAAGTGACAAATCTCTCTTGCCATTACAATGTGAGAATTCAGGCTCATTTAGAGAGGATGAATAATGGAAGATTCAAGACAGATGAAAATAATATTATCTGGTATTATTGTTATTACCTGGGATTGTTGCACATGGTGTGGGTACAAAGGCTTACTGCTTCATAATCCTAGGGAAAATCTTATGTGAAAATCTTGATTGATGAAAGCAGTCATGGGAGGAGACTAAAGGCCCATTTGGAGAAAATCATTTCATGCAGAAAATTGCAACTTGGAACATAAGAGAAGTAAATGGAAGCTATAGCTAGAAAGTAGTTTTCCCAGCTTTGGTTGGTTAGCTAGTTGTAGCTACACCTGTGGCTCAGGGGTGGGTTCCAATTTTTTTTACTACCGGTTCTGTGGGCGTGGCTTATTTTGTGGGCGTGGCTTGGTGGTCATGTGACTGGGTGGGCGTGGCCAACTTGAAGTCACTCAGGGCAAGGCGGGGCAGCACCTTGCTGTGAGTGACATCAAGTTGGCCACGCCCATTCAGTCACATAACCAATGCTGCAGAGGCAGGGCGATTTCTCCTGGGGGACAGCCAGAGCTTTGCCGCCGCCTCTTTTCCTCTGAGGAGCTGCCTCCAAGTCCTTGCGAAGGGACACACACACACACACAACACAACATCCCATAACAGACTCACACACAATGTAAAAGCAGCTGCACTTCATCCAAAAGGGCCGCTGCAACAAGCCGGAACTTCACACAGCCACAAAAAGCTCAAAAACCAACTTTACACACTTTACACACACACAACACAATACAGCTGACTCACACACACACACAAAATGCCACATACAGCTTTGTGAGATTCTGTGTGTTTATGTAATTAGAGTGAAACACTACAGAAACACACCAAATCTCAGAAAGCTGCACAAATATTTTATTTTATTATTTTATCTTATTTATATTTTTTAGATCAGGGGTCTCCAACCTTAGTAACTTTCAGGTTTGTGGACTTCAATTCCCAGAGTTCCTCAGCCAGCAAAGCAGTTGCTGACTGAGCAGATGGATTCCAGGCAGGCAGATTCAGTTGCTAGCTGATGCAACTGATGTAAAGCATGGCTTTCCCAGCCCGAAAGAAGCTGTAATGAGGTAAGTGAGGAGGGGGGATTGGGTGGGCCAGAGGAAAGAAAAGATTTTAAAAGGCTCCTCTGACAATCCCAGCTGAAGTTGCCTAATAGCAGCCCAGCAGCTCTTAACTCAGCTGAGATCGCCAGAGGAGTCTTAAAAACCTTTTGTTTTAACAACCTCTTTGGCCGAAGAGGTTGTTAAAAAAAAAAAAACTTTTAAAGGGTTCTGATGAGCCATGCTCAGCCACGCGATCATCAGAGGGTTTTTTTTTTACTTTTAAAAGCCCTTTTTTGGCTGAAGAAAAGATGCTTTTAAAAGTGAAAAAAACCCAAACCTCTGATGATCAGGGAACCGGTTTGGGGACATGGCCAGCCAGCCATTACTACCGGTTCTCTGAACGCCGGCAGATTCTTCCTACCGGCTCTACAGAAGCCGAGAGAACCGGGGGCAAGCCACCACTGCTGTGGCTGCCTTTAAAGATTTCTCAAAAGCTGGAGTTGGAATATAATGCAATGGTCTTTGTTTTCCCTTGGTGGAAACATATTTCAGCTCTGCGTTGGCTACTGAATATTTTTCCAATTTTTCCACACACAATGATTTTCTAAGCGGCTTCCCTCTTCGTTTCTCTTCTATTACTATGGGTTACCGTTTTTAAATTTTTTGTTTTGTGGTCTTTTTGATTTTTTTTAGTTTTTGTAACTTGTAACCGTTTTTTGCCGATCATTTTTTTCCCCTTTTCCTTTTAACTTGGGTTCAGCTTCTCATCATAAAACTGATTCTCCCTCCCATTCACTTCACTTAATTGTTTCAGGCAACTTTCAAGGATTGAGATGCTATCCGAGGCAGATTTCTCCCCCCCCAAGCTGAGTATATCAAAATTTGAAGGTTTTTCCCCCCCCTTCTAAGAGACACATATAGTCTCTGAGAGAAAGTATTTATGGCAGCTCCAAATTGGCCAGGGAAGAAACTATTTTAATTAAGTTTACAAATATTATAAATCTTTTCAAATTTTGCTTGCTTGAAATTTTGTTATTATTGCTCTTATTATTTGATTTTATATTTTCCTTTCCATTTTATCAAAAAACTACTTCTTTCTCTTCAAATTAACTGCCTGTGAATTAAGGCAGTTGAGAGAATCAGTCATCCAGGAAGCTGAAGGTAGTCCTGCTCCTAGTCTAATAACTACTACAGTATATAATACTACTGCCAAATTTTCTCACAAATATTTAGATATTACACTAAAGTTTTCTAGTTTAAAATTTGACCATATAACTGTGCCTGGGGATTTTAATGTAATTTTGGTTCTTTAATTGACAATAAAGTTGCTATCAAATACCAATCACCCAGGTAGAGATGTCTGCATGGTACAGATATATGCAAATGTAATTTAGCTGATATTTAGCATCGGTTCCATATGACCCAATGAAAATATTATGTATAATACATAATACCAGTGGTGAAATCCAATTTTTTTTACTACTGGTTCTGTGGGTGTGGCTTGGTGGATGTGGTGTTGCTTGGTGAAGGTGGCCTAGTGGGCATGGCAGGGGAAGGATACTGCAAAATCTCCATTCCTATCCCACTCCAGAGAAGGATACTGCAAAATCTCCATTCCCTCCCCACTCCTGGGGAAAAGATATTACAAAATCTCTATTCCCACCACACTCTGGGGCCAGCCAGAGGTGGTATTTGCCAGTTCTCTGAATTACTCAAAATTTCCGCTACTGGTTCTCCAGAACCTGTCAGAACCTGCTGGATTTTACCCCTTTATAATACCTTGCAGTACATATTCTTGCTTAGCTTTAAATATCCCAGTTCTTAGCTAATTGTTTAGATAATGGTAATCTAAACACCCTTTTATCAAATCATAGTCCAGTAACATTAATATTCCTTTGCAAAAACTGTTAAAAGTTCAGCTAGTATATTTTACTACACCATCAACAAATCCAAAATTTATTGATCAAAATAAATTTGTTTAAACTTCTTTTTTCAAATAAATGATCAGCAAATCATGAAATAAGAATTGTGTGAGGTGGTTCTAAAGCTTTTATAAGTGACCGGATTATCATTCCTATGCTTCATAGGAGAAGAAAGAAAAATGGATTTTATCATTCAAGTCTGGACAGAAAAGCTGAGGAAATTTTGAAAATTTATGAAGAAATCCTATGTTAGTACTATATTATTTTTTTTAGATCTGGTAAAGTAGAACTTATTTATATGATTCCAAAATTCAGTATTAATTAAACATATTAAATGGATATATTTTAATAGCAGTGAAGAGAAAAATTAAGGAATTTGTGACAATTTTTAAAATTACAATGTTCATAAAAATATATTTTCTATATTCAAGGATTTCACAGGTATATTAGACATATTGATAAAATCACTGATAATTTTTTATGAGATGATCAGACCACATCTGATTTCTGTCTTTCCAAATTGCAACTTTAATATAAAATTAGAAATACTAGTTTCTGGAATTGTTTTAGAACATAAATAAATGCATATTTACCACCATGCATGCAACTACAGAGCTATCATTTGGTTCCTTTGAAATCTTGGCAGGTGCTTTATTCTAATTTTAGACAGAATTTAAGTGTAAAGACAGCAAGACATAAATTGGATGACGCTGGGAAAAATATTTAAGTCTGATCTTTGTTCTTATATGTCTTTTATGACCTTAACATAAGGCTTATTAAACAAAGTATTTTTAGCTCTATAGTTACCTCAGCAGGTGTACAAATGTTTCATTATATACCTTTATATATTGGAGATTGCAATAAATATAAAGGAATGTTAACATGAACGGTATGTATTGGACACGGTATCCAGTTCTTCCATACTGGTTAAATATCCTTTCATTTGAGATTTCCAAAAGAGACCAAGGAATGATGTTCCAGCATTTCTAGTAGAATTCTGCTCAATAAAATAAATCCACCAATTAACCTTTGAAGAAGAGAGTATCAGTGGTTGCTAAGTTGCGTCAAACTTGTTCATAATCAAAACATTTTTTGACATCCAGTTTTAATTGAACTTCTAATCTTAGATTTGACTATTTGAATTATCAGATGCATATTTTATCATGATTATGGGAAAAGTAAACCCCCAAATTGTCTTTGATGTAAAAGATGTAATCTTCTCCCACTATAGTAACAGAATTTTATGTCGGAAGAAAATGAATAACTTCATTTTTATATTCTTATATATTTATGAAATAATGAAAAATTTAAAGTTTCTTCAAAATAATGTAAACAACATTACTTTTTAAAGATTGTTACTGTATATCTAAATATACACCCTTCTAAGTTTGTGTAAAATTCTCAGTCATCAAGGTAGAGTTGCCTGGACTTATTTACTTATTGGTTCGAAACAAGAAAAAAAATGTGTAAAGTATTTGTAAGATTTATGCCATGAAATAGGGAATTCTATATGTATGGAATAGTATAAAGGGGGCCTTCTCTGTGGGGGCTCCTACCCTCTGGAACGAGCTCCCTCTGGGGCTGTCAACTCCCGACCTCAGGTCCTTCCGCTGAGCTGAAGACGTTGCTGTTTCAAAGAGCAGGACTAGCATGAACTTAGTTTTAAATTTATGGGTTTTAAATGGGTTTTAGTTTTAAATTTATGGGTTTTAAATGGGTTTTAGTTTTAAATTTATGGGTTTTAAATGGGTTTTAGTTTTAAATTTATGGGTTTTAAATGGGTTTTAGTTTTAAATTTATGGGTTTTAAATGGGTTTTAGTTTTAAATTTATGGGTTTTAAATGGGTTTTAGTTTTAAATTTATGGGTTTTAAATGGGTTTTAGTTTTAAATTTATGGGTTTTAAATGGGTTTTAGTTTTAAATTTATGGGTTTTAAATGGGTTTTAGTTTTAAATTTATGGGTTTTAAATGGGTTTTAGTTTTAAATTTATGGGTTTTAAATGGGTTTTAGTTTTAAATTTATGGGTTTTAAATTTATGGGTTTTAAATGGGTTTTAGTTTTAAATTTATGGGTTTTAAATGGGTTTTAGTTTTAAATTTATGGGTTTTAAATGGGTTTTAGTTTTAAATTTATGGGTTTTAAATGGGTTTTAGTTTTAAATTTATGGGTTTTAAATGGGTTTTAGTTTTAAATTTATGGGTTTTAAATGGGTTTTAGTTTTAAATTTATGGGTTTTAAATGGGTTTTAGTTTTAAATTTATGGGTTTTAAATGGGTTTTAGTTTTAAATTTATGGGTTTTAAATGGGTTTTAGTTTTAAATTTATGGGTTTTAAATGGGTTTTAGTTTTAAATTTATGGGTTTTAAATGGGTTTTAGTTTTAAATTTATGGGTTTTAAATGGGTTTTAGTTTTAAATTTATGGGTTTTAAATGGGTTTTAGTTTTAAATTTATGGGTTTTAAATGGGTTTTAGTTTTAAATTTATGGGTTTTAAATGGGTTTTAGTTTTAAATTTATGGGTTTTAAATGGGTTTTAGTTTTAAATTTATGGGTTTTAAATGGGTTTTAGTTTTAAATTTATGGGTTTTAAATGGGTTTTAGTTTTAAATTTATGGGTTTTAAATGGGTTTTAGTTTTAAATTTATGGGTTTTAAATGGGTTTTAGTTTTAAATTTATGGGTTTTAAATGGGTTTTAGTTTTAAATTTATGGGTTTTAAATGGGTTTTAGTTTTAAATTTATGGGTTTTAAATGGGTTTTAGTTTTAAATTTATGGGTTTTAAATGGGGTTTTAAATCAGGGTTTCCAACCTTGGGAACTTTAAGCCTGAGGACTTCAACTCCCAGAATTCTGGAAGTGACTGGGTTAACATTTGGACTGTATTATTTCCCAAAATAATGATAGGAAGAAGGAATAGTATATATATTCATTGCCTTGAGTTATTTACAAAAAAAAACAATAAAAGGAAGCTAAATAAGTCCAATTCACAGTTTCTGATTATCTATATCTTCATAATTATGAGATATTCATAATTTCATTCCCGAACTGAGCAACATCACTCCACAAGTGATGTGGATAATCTATTTCATCCTTTTTTCTTACCAATTACACTCTAAGAACTCAAGTTCTCTCACACTTTAAATTTCCATATTCCATGTGCCATAATCATTAAAATAGATAGATATATCCTAAGCCGAGTTTTCAGCATGTTTTGTGCTGAAAAAGATCCAACCAAAACTCTTGTTTTACTATAACTCCTGTACTCAGAGTTCTCTAATGGATTTTAAACCCTCTTCAGAAAAAGGCAAATCACAGTTAAACTCAATCCTAGTCAGTTTGATAATTTCATTCATATATATATATATATATATATATATCCATGATGTTGTAAATAGTTTTGTCATATTTATTATTATAACTAAGGTAGAATTATAAATAATGTCTTTGCCTTTAGATATTAAAGTACTACTTGCCAATCATTGTCACTTTTGTTAAAATAAAAAAAACAAACCCTAAATAAATATCCTTTCATTTGAGATTTCCAAAAGAGACCAAGGAATGATGTTCCAGCATTTCTAGTAGAATTCTGCTCAATAAAATAAAATAAATCCACCAATTAACCTTTGAAGAAGAGAGTATCAGTGGTTGCTAAGTTGCGTCAAACTTGTTCATAATCAAAACATTTTTGACATCCAGTTTTAAATTGGGGTTTTAAATGGGGTTTTAAATCAGGGTTTCCAACCTTGGGAACTTTAAGCCTGAGGACTTCAACTCCCAGAATTCTGGAAGTGACTGGGTTAAGATTTGTACTGTATTATTTCCCAAAATAATGATAGGAAGAAGGAATAGTATATATATTCATTGCCTTGAGTTATTTACAAAAAAAACAAACCCTAAATAAATATCCTTTCATTTGAGATTTCCAAAAGAGACCAAGGAATGATGTTCCAGCATTTCTAGTAGAATTCTGCTCAATAAAATAAATCCACCAATTAACCTTTGAAGAAGAGAGTATCAGTGGTTGCTAAGTTACGTCAAACTTGTTCATAATCAAAACATTTTTGACATCCAGTTTGCCCTGGTCGAGATGTGCCCACCGGTTTCCGGCATTCCATCAGCCGAGGGCCCAGGGTAGGGGTGGAGGGGTGGCGGTTGTTATTAAAGAGAGTCTAGAGCCGAGGGAGACCACTGTACCTCAGATTGCCGGGTGTGAATCCTCTTGTGAGGTGGGGTCGAGATGTCAGTTGGGCTTGCTGGTCGCACCTGGCTCCTTGCTGCGTGACAGCTGCCCTGCCCGAGCTTCTAGAGGTGCTTGCCGGGTGGCAGTGGAGACCCCAGACTTTTAGTCATGGGGACTTTAATCTGCCATCTGCTGGCTGCCATCGACAGCAGCTCGGGAGTTCACGGCTTCCATGACGGCCTTGGACCTGACTCAAGTAGTGGATGGCCCCACTCACATCGGGGAGGCACACTGGACCTGATTTTTGTCTCTGGTCAGTGGTTGAGAGATCTGGACTTAAAGGAAATAGTCATTGAACCTTTGTCATGGTCAGATCACTCTCTCCTTCGCCTGGACTTTCTGACCGCTACCCAACACCGCAGGGAGACGGAACCATTACGTTGGTACCGTCCCAGGCGCCTAATGGACCCAGAGAGGTTTCAGACGGAGCTTGGGCCACTTCCTGAGGGCCTGGCCCACGGCACGGCAGAGGAACTAGCTGCAGCCTGGGACCGGGCTGCGGCTGGGGCCTTAGACCGTGTCGTGCCTTTGCGGCCTCTGACCCGGCGCAGATCCCAACCGGCTCCTTGGTTCTCCGAGGAGCTGAGGGGGATGAAACGCCGGAGAAGACGCCTAGAGAGTTCCTGGAGGTCCAGCCGTTCAGAGGCTGATCGGACACTAGTTAGATCCTATACTAGGACCTACCTAGTGGCACTGAGGAAGCGAGGCGTTGCTCGCCTCCTCCCTCATTGCGCCGGCAGATAACCGCCCAGCTGCCCTGTTTGGGTGACCCGCTCCTCCTTCACCAGGGGAGCGGGATGACCCGTGCAGGGACGTGCTGAGGAGTTTAACGGTTATCTATCGATAAAATCGTCCAGCTTAAGGACGGTCTGGACCAAAATTGTGGCGATTCGGATGGGGCGTCCGAGGGCGGTCTTGGTGATGTTGTCTGGGATGAGTTTGACCCTGTGACTCCCGAGGACATGGACAGGTTGCTGGGTAGACTGAATGCCACCACGTGTTTACTGGACCCGTGCCCCTCCTGGCTGGTGCTGGCCACTCGGGAGGTGACACGAGGCTGGCTCAGGGATTACAGTGCTTCCTTGTTGGAGGGAGTCTTTCCGGCCGCCTTGAAAGAGGCGGTGGTGAGGCCCTCCTCAAGAAGCCTTCCTGGACCCGGCTGTTTTAGGTAATTATCGTCCGGTCTCCAACCCGCTCGCGAAGGTTGTAGAAATATGGTGGCATATCAGTTTCCCCTGCACCTGGAGGAAACTGTCTATCTAGACCTGCTCCAGTCCGGTTTCCGGCCCGGTTACAGCACTGAGACGGCTTTGGTCGCGTTGGTGGATGATCTCTGGAGGGCCAGGGATAGGGGTTGTTCCTCTGCCCTGGTCCTATTAGACCTCTCAGCGGCTTTTGATACCATCGACCATGGTATCCTGCTGCGCCGGTTGGGGGGATTGGGAGTGGAGGCACCGTTTATCGGTGGTTCTCCTCCTATCTCTCCGACCGGTCGCAGACGGTGTTGACGGGGGGGCAGAGGTCGACCCCGCGGCGCCTCACTTGTGGGGTGCCGCAGGGGTCGATCCTCTCGCCCCTTCTGTTCAACATCTATATGAAGCCGCTGGGTGAGATCATCAGTGGTTTCGGTGTGAGGTACCAGCTGTACGCTGATGACACTCAGCTGTACTTTTCACACCGGGCCACCCCAATGAAGCTATCAAGTGCTGTCCCGGTGTTTGGAAGCCGTCTGGTCTGGATGGGGAGAAACAGGCTCAAGCTCAATCCCTCCAAGACAGAGTGGCTGTGGATGCCGGCATCCCGGTACAGTCAGCTGAGTCCACGGCTGACTGTCGGGAGCGAGTCATTGGCCCCGATGGAGAGGGTGCGCAATTTGGGCGTTCTCCTGGATGAACGGCTGTCTTTTGATGAACACCTGACGGCCGTCTCCAGGAGAGCTTTCCACCAGGTTCGCCTGGTGCGCCAGTTGCGCCTTTCTGACCGGGATGCCCTATGCACGGTCACTCACGCCCTTGTGACGTCTCGTCTGGATTACTGCAATGCTCTCTACATGGGGCTCCCCTTGAGGGGCATCCGGAGGCTACAGTTAGTCCAGAATGCAGCTGCGCGGGTGATAGAGGGAGCCCCTCGGGGCTCCCGAATGACACCTATCCTGCGCAGGCTGCACTGGCTGCCTGTGGCTTTCCGGGTGCGCTTCAAGGTTTTGGTGAACGTCTTTAAAGCGCTCCATGGCATAGGGCCGGGCTACTTACGGGACCGCCTGCTGCTACCGAATACCTCTCACCGACCCGTGCGCTCTCACAGAGGGGCTCCTCAGGGTGCCGTCGGTGCGACAGTGTCGTCTGGCGACGCCCAGGGGAAGGGCCTTCTCTGTGGGGGCTCCCGCCCTCTGGAACGACCTCCCCCCAGGACTTCGTCAACTTCCGGACCTCCGAACCTTTCGCCGCGAGCTTAAAACTTACCTATTTATCTGCGCTGGCCTGGGTTAGTTTTTAAATTTATGGGTTTTTAAATGGGTTTTAGTTTTAAATTTTAATTGTGGCCAATTTTAATAAGTTTTTTAAATGTATTTTAAATTGTATTTATATATTGTCTATTTTACTTGGCTGTGAACCGCCCTGAGTCCTTTGGGAGAAGGGCGGTATAGAAATTGGGGAAAAAATAAAAAAATAAAATAAAATAAAATAAAATAAAATAAAATAATAAAATAAAATAAAATAAAATAAAATAAAATAAAATAAAATAAAATAAAATAATAAAATAAAATAAAATAAAATAAAATAAAATAAAATAAAATAAATAAAATAAAATAAAATAAAATAAAATAAAATAAAATAAAATAAAATAAAATAAAATAAAATAAAATAAAATAAAATAATAAAATAAAATAAAATAAAATAAAATAAAATAAAATAAAATAAATAAAATAAAATAAAATAAAATAAAATAAATAATAAAATAAATAAATAAATTGGGCGCTCTCCTGGATGAACGGCTGTCTTTGATGTAAAAGATGTAATCTTCTCCCACTATAGTAACAGAATTTTATGTCGGAAGAAAATGGTAATGAAATATAAATATTAACTATTCTCCTTGCAGGAAATAAGTCATTTCATTTACCCTGTCTTCTATTTTAACAAATAATTCATGTTGCTTTCACTTTCCAGGATACGAGATCAGTAAAAGATTCATCTGAGAGTAGAGTAACTCTAAATATGTTGTCCAATGGATGTTCAAAAAGTATCTGAGAAATTGTAGTGTTTGCACTTATTATAATTGGAACAAAAATTAGAAAAAAAGTTAGGGATCTTGGACTCTTAAAGGACAGCCAGCAGCGTGCAGCGCCTGCCAAAAAAGCCAATACAATCCTAAACTGCATTAACAGAGGAATACAATCAAGTGAGGTACTAATACCACTCTATAAAGCCTTAGTAAGACCACACCTAGAATACTTCACCCAGTTTTGGTCATCACACTAAAAAAAAAGATGTTGAGATTCTAGAAAAAGTGCAGGGAAGAGCAACAAGGATGATTAGGGGACTGGAGACTAAAACATATGAAGAACGGTTACAAGAACTGGGCATGGCTAGTCTAGTGAAGAGAAGGATCAGGGGGGACATGATAGCAGTGTTCCAATATTTGAGGGGCTGCCACAGAGTGGACGGGATCAAGCTATTTTCCAAGGTACTTAAAGGCCAGATAAGGAATAATGGATGGAAACTGACCAAGGAAAGATTCAACCTAGAAATAAGGAGAAATGTTCTGACAGTGAGAACAATCAACCAACTGAACAGAAGTTGCCTTCAGAAGTTGTGGCAGCTTCATCACTGGAGGCTTTCAGGAAGAGATTGGACTGCCATTTGTCAGAAATGGTGTAGGGTCTTCTGCTTGGATGGGGGGACATGATAGCAGTGTTCCAATATTTGAGGGCTGCCACAGAGTGGACGGGATCAAGCTATTTTCCAAGGTACTTAAAGGCCAGATAAGGAATAATGGATGAAACTGACCAAGGAAAGATTCAACCTAGAAATAAGGAGAAATGTTCTGACAGTGAGAACAATCAACCAACTGAACAGAAGTTGCCTTCAGAAGTTGTGGCAGCTTCATCACTGGAGGCTTTCAGGAAGAGATTGGACTGCCATTTGTCAGAAATGGTGTAGGGTCTTCTGCTTGGATGGGGGGACATGATAGCAGTGTTCCAATATTTGAGGGCTGCCACAGAGTGGACGGGATCAAGCTATTTTCCAAGGTACTTAAAGGCCAGATAAGGAATAATGGATGAAACTGACCAAGGAAAGATTCAACCTAGAAATAAGGAGAAATGTTCTGACAGTGAGAACAATCAACCAACTGAACAGAAGTTGCCTTCAGAAGTTGTGGCAGCTTCATCACTGGAGGCTTTCAGGAAGAGATTGGACTGCCATTTGTCAGAAATGGTGTAGGGTCTTCTGCTTGGATGGGGGGACATGATAGCAGTGTTCCAATATTTGAGGGCTGCCACAGAGTGGACGGGATCAAGCTATTTTCCAAGGTACTTAAAGGCCAGATAAGGAATAATGGATGAAACTGACCAAGGAAAGATTCAACCTAGAAATAAGGAGAAATGTTCTGACAGTGAGAACAATCAACCAACTGAACAGAAGTTGCCTTCAGAAGTTGTGGCAGCTTCATCACTGGAGGCTTTCAGGAAGAGATTGGACTGCCATTTGTCAGAAATGGTGTAGGGTCTTCTGCTTGGATGGGGGGACATGATAGCAGTGTTCCAATATTTGAGGGCTGCCACAGAGTGGACGGGATCAAGCTATTTTCCAAGGTACTTAAAGGCCAGATAAGGAATAATGGATGAAACTGACCAAGGAAAGATTCAACCTAGAAATAAGGAGAAATGTTCTGACAGTGAGAACAATCAACCAACTGAACAGAAGTTGCCTTCAGAAGTTGTGGCAGCTTCATCACTGGAGGCTTTCAGGAAGAGATTGGACTGCCATTTGTCAGAAATGGTGTAGGGTCTTCTGCTTGGATGGGGGGACATGATAGCAGTGTTCCAATATTTGAGGGCTGCCACAGAGTGGACGGGATCAAGCTATTTTCCAAGGTACTTAAAGGCCAGATAAGGAATAATGGATGAAACTGACCAAGGAAAGATTCAACCTAGAAATAAGGAGAAATGTTCTGACAGTGAGAACAATCAACCAACTGAACAGAAGTTGCCTTCAGAAGTTGTGGCAGCTTCATCACTGGAGGCTTTCAGGAAGAGATTGGACTGCCATTTGTCAGAAATGGTGTAGGGTCTTCTGCTTGGATGGGGGGACATGATAGCAGTGTTCCAATATTTGAGGGCTGCCACAGAGTGGACGGGATCAAGCTATTTTCCAAGGTACTTAAAGGCCAGATAAGGAATAATGGATGAAACTGACCAAGGAAAGATTCAACCTAGAAATAAGGAGAAATGTTCTGACAGTGAGAACAATCAACCAACTGAACAGAAGTTGCCTTCAGAAGTTGTGGCAGCTTCATCACTGGAGGCTTTCAGGAAGAGATTGGACTGCCATTTGTCAGAAATGGTGTAGGGTCTTCTGCTTGGATGGGGGGACATGATAGCAGTGTTCCAATATTTGAGGGCTGCCACAGAGTGGACGGGATCAAGCTATTTTCCAAGGTACTTAAAGGCCAGATAAGGAATAATGGATGAAACTGACCAAGGAAAGATTCAACCTAGAAATAAGGAGAAATGTTCTGACAGTGAGAACAATCAACCAACTGAACAGAAGTTGCCTTCAGAAGTTGTGGCAGCTTCATCACTGGAGGCTTTCAGGAAGAGATTGGACTGCCATTTGTCAGAAATGGTGTAGGGTCTTCTGCTTGGATGGGGGGACATGATAGCAGTGTTCCAATATTTGAGGGCTGCCACAGAGTGGACGGGATCAAGCTATTTTCCAAGGTACTTAAAGGCCAGATAAGGAATAATGGATGAAACTGACCAAGGAAAGATTCAACCTAGAAATAAGGAGAAATGTTCTGACAGTGAGAACAATCAACCAACTGAACAGAAGTTGCCTTCAGAAGTTGTGGCAGCTTCATCACTGGAGGCTTTCAGGAAGAGAAGTGCCTGATTTGAAGGCTGGCTGCCAAATGTCATTTCTGCTGGGACTCCAGTGAAGGAAGTTCTGTGTAGACCCATATACCTGAGGAGAATCTTAGAAGCAGCCCTATGACTCTTCCCAAAATGCAAAGTCCATATTTTTCCATACGTAAGACTCTTGTTTTACTATAACTCCTGTACTCAGAGTTCTCTAATGGATTTTAAACCCTCTTCAGAAAAAGGCAAATCACAGTTAAACTCAATCCTAGTCAGTTTGATAATTTCATTCATATATATATATATATATATATATATATATATATATATATATATATATATATATATATATATATATATATATATATATATATATATATATATATATATATATATATATATATATATATATATATATATATATATATATATATATATATATATATATATATATATATATATATATATATATATATATATATATATATATATATATATATATATATATATATATATATATATATATATATATATATATATATATATATATATATATATATATATATATATATATATATATATATATATATATATATATATATATATATATATATATATATATATATATATATATATATATATATATATATATATATATATATATATATATATATATATATATATATATATATATATATATATATATATATATATATATATATATATATATATATATATATATATATATATATATATATATATATATATATATATATATATATATATATATATATATATATATATATATATATATATATATATATATATATATATATATATATATATATATATATATATATATATATATATATATATATATATATATATATATATATATATATATATATATATATATATATATATATATATATATATATATATATATATATATATATATATATATATATATATATATATATATATATATATATATATATATATATATATATATATATATATATATATATATATATATATATATATATATATATATATATATATATATATATATATATATATATATATATATATATATATATATATATATATATATATATATATATATATATATATATATATATATATATATATATATATATATATATATATATATATATATATATATATATATATATATATATATATATATATATATATATATATATATATATATATATATATATATATATATATATATATATATATATATATATATATATATATATATATATATATATATATATATATATATATATATATATATATATATATATATATATATATATATATATATATATATATATATATATATATATATATATATATATATATATATATATATATATATATATATATATATATATATATATATATATATATATATATATATATATATATATATATATATATATATATATATATATATATATATATATATATATATATATATATATATATATATATATATATATATATATATATATATATATATATATATATATATATATATATATATATATATATATATATATATATATATATATATATATATATATATATATATATATATATATATATATATATATATATATATATATATATATATATATATATATATATATATATATATATATATATATATATATATATATATATATATATATATATATATATATATATATATATATATATATATATATATATATATATATATATATATATATATATATATATATATATATATATATATATATATATATATATATATATATATATATATATATATATATATATATATATATATATATATATATATATATATATATATATATATATATATATATATATATATATATATATATATATATATATATATATATATATATATATATATATATATATATATATATATATATATATATATATATATATATATATATATATATATATATATATATATATATATATATATATATATACACCCTTCTAAGTTTGTGTAAAATTCTCAGTCATCAAGGTAGAGTTGCCTGGACTTATTTACTTATTGGTTCGAAACAAGAAAAAAAATGTGTAAAGTATTTGTAAGATTTATGCCATGAAATAGGGAATTCTATATGTATGGAATAGTATAAAGGGGGAGGGCCTTCTCTGTGGGGGCTCCTACCCTCTGGAACGAGCTCCCTCTGGGGCTTCGTCAACTCCCCGACCTCAGGTCCTTCCGCCGCGAGCTGAAGACGTTGCTGTTTCAAAGAGCAGGACTAGCATGAACTTAGTTTTAAATTGGGGTTTTAAATCAGGGGTTTTAAATGGGGTTTTAAATTTGTATTTAAAAGTTTTAGGCCATCAATTGAATTAATTTTCTATTCTATTCTATTCTATTCTATTCTATTCTATTCTATTCTATTCTATTCTATTCTATTCTATTCTATTCTATTCTATTCTATTCTATTCTATTCTATTCTATTCTATTCTATTCTATTCTATTCTATTCTATTCTATTCTATTCTATTCTATTCTATTCTATTCTATTCTATTCTATTCTATTCTATTCTATTCTATTCTATTCTATTCTATTCTATTCTATTCTATTCTATTCTATTCTATTCTATTCTATTCTATTCTATTCTATTCTATTCTATTCTATTCTATTCTATTCTATTCTATTCTATTCTATTCTATTCTATTCTATTCTATTCTATTCTATTCTATTCTATTCTATTCTATTCTATTCTATTCTATTCTATTCTATTCTATTCTATTCTATTCTATTCTATTCTATTCTATTCTATTCTATTCTATTCTATTCTATTCTATTCTATTCTATTCTATTCTATTCTATTCTATTCTATTCTATTCTATTCTATTCTATTCTATTCTATTCTATTCTATTCTATTCTATTCTATTCTATTCTATTCTATTCTATTCTATTCTATTCTATTCTATTCTATTCTATTCTATTCTATTCTATTCTATTCTATTCTATTCTATTCTATTCTATTCTATTCTATTCTATTCTATTCTATTCTATTCTATTCTATTCTATTCTATTCTATTCTATTCTATTCTATTCTATTCTATTCTATTCTATTCTATTCTATTCTATTCTATTCTATTCTATTCTATTCTATTCTATTCTATTCTATTCTATTCTATTCTATTCTATTCTATTCTATTCTATTCTATTCTATTCTATTCTATTCTATTCTATTCTATTCTATTCTATTCTATTCTATTCTATTCTATTCTATTCTATTCTATTCTATTCTATTCTATTCTATTCTATTCTATTCTATTCTATTCTATTCTATTCTATTCTATTCTATTCTATTCTATTCTATTCTATTCTATTCTATTCTATTCTATTCTATTCTATTCTATTCTATTCTATTCTATTCTATTCTATTCTATTCTATTCTATTCTATTCTATTCTATTCTATTCTATTCTATTCTATTCTATTCTATTCTATTCTATTCTATTCTATTCTATTCTATTCTATTCTATTCTATTCTATTCTATTCTATTCTATTCTATTCTATTCTATTCTATTCTATTCTATTCTATTCTATTCTATTCTATTCTATTCTATTCTATTCTATTCTATTCTATTCTATTCTATTCTATTCTATTCTATTCTATTCTATTCTATTCTATTCTATTCTATTCTATTCTATTCTATTCTATTCTATTCTATTCTATTCTATTCTATTCTATTCTATTCTATTCTATTCTATTCTATTCTATTCTATTCTATTCTATTCTATTCTATTCTATTCTATTCTATTCTATTCTATTCTATTCTATTCTATTCTATTCTATTCTATTCTATTCTATTCTATTCTATTCTATTCTATTCTATTCTATTCTATTCTATTCTATTCTATTCTATTCTATTCTATTCTATTCTATTCTATTCTATTCTATTCTATTCTATTCTATTCTATTCTATTCTATTCTATTCTATTCTATTCTATTCTATTCTATTCTATTCTATTCTATTCTATTCTATTCTATTCTATTCTATTCTATTCTATTCTATTCTATTCTATTCTATTCTATTCTATTCTATTCTATTCTATTCTATTCTATTCTATTCTATTCTATTCTATTCTATTCTATTCTATTCTATTCTATTCTATTCTATTCTATTCTATTCTATTCTATTCTATTCTATTCTATTCTATTCTATTCTATTCTATTCTATTCTATTCTATTCTATTCTATTCTATTCTATTCTATTCTATTCTATTCTATTCTATTCTATTCTATTCTATTCTATTCTATTCTATTCTATTCTATTCTATTCTATTCTATTCTATTCTATTCTATTCTATTCTATTCTATTCTATTCTATTCTATTCTATTCTATTCTATTCTATTCTATTCTATTCTATTCTATTCTATTCTATTCCATACTGGTTAAATATCCTTAATATTGTTAAGATTTTTTAGGAAATTAGTTAATCAGACTTATGATTATTGTATTTACTTCACAGTCTGTGAAGTGTGGTATATTTACTCACGACACAAGAAAAATCTGGTGAAAACAAACAAGCAAAAATGGTAATGAAATATAAATATTTACATTTTCTACTCTTCCCCTCCTGCCTGTTTTCTTTCTTCTATTGGAAGGAGGACAAAGAAAGTTATGGTATATATCTGTGTAAATGTACTGTTGAGTTTTTGTGTGCATAAGAGAGAATTGTTGATATAATTCAGTGGTGGGTTTCTACCAGTTTGGATGAACCAGTAGTGGCGGCAGGAGGCTCTGCCCACCCACCCGGACGTCATCATGGATGCTCTATGCATGCACAGATTTTGCGCATGCGCAGAAGCTCACAGTTCTGAACCAGTAGCAAGGGTAACTGAAACCCACTACTGGTATAAATTAATCCTTGGTTGTCTTTTAAACAGCTAAGAAGTTAATTTAGTTCACAAATTAACAGAGGTAAGAAAAGAAGTGCCTGATTTGAAGGCTGGCTGCCAAATGTCATTTCTGCTGGGACTCCAGTGAAGGAAGTTCTGTGTAGACCCATATACCTGAGGAGAATCTTAGAAGCAGCCCTATGACTCTTCCCAAAAATGCAAAGTCCATATTTTTCCATACGTAAGACTCTTGTTTTACTATAACTCCTGTACTCAGAGTTCTCTAATGGATTTTAAACCCTCTTCAGAAAAAGGCAAATCACAGTTAAACTCAATCCTAGTCAGTTTGATAATTTCATTCATATATATATATCCATGATGTTGTAAATAGTTTTGTCATATTTATTATTATAACTAAGGTAGAATTATAAATAATGTCTTTGCCTTTAGATATTAAAGTACTACTTGCCAATCATTGTCACTTTTGTTAAAATAAAAAAAACAAACCCTAAATAAATATCCTTTCATTTGAGATTTCCAAAAGAGACCAAGGAATGATGTTCCAGCATTTCTAGTAGAATTCTGCTCAATAAAATAAAATAAATCCACCAATTAACCTTTGAAGAAGAGAGTATCAGTGGTTGCTAAGTTGCGTCAAACTTGTTCATAATCAAAACATTTTTTGACATCCAGTTTTAATTGAACTTCTAATCTTAGATTTGACTATTTGAATTATCAGATGCATATTTTATCGTGATTATGGGAAAAGTAAACCCCCAAATTGTCTTTGATGTAAAAGATGTAATCTTCTCCCACTATAGTAACAGAATTTTATGTCGGAAGAAAATGAATAACTTCATTTTTATATTCTTATATATTTATGAAATAATGAAAAATTTAAAGTTTCTTCAAAATAATGTAAACAACATTACTTTTTAAAGATTGTTACTGTATATCTAAATATACACCCTTCTAAGTTTGTGTAAAATTCTCAGTCATCAAGGTAGAGTTGCCTGGACTTATTTACTTATTGGTTCGAAACAAGAAAAAAAAAATGTGTAAAGTATTTGTAAGATTTATGCCATGAAATAGGGAATTCTATATGTATGGAATAGTATAAAGGGGGACGGCCTTCTCTGTGGGGGCTCCTACCCTCTGGAACGAGCTCCCTCTGGGGCTTTGTCAACTCCCCGACCTCAGGTCCTTCCGCTGCGAGCTGAAGACGTTGCTGTTTCAAAGAGCAGGACTAGCATGAACTTAGTTTTAAATTGGGGTTTTAAATCAGGGGTTTTAAATGGGGTTTTAAATTTGTATTTAAAAGTTTTAGGCCATCAATTGAATTAATTTTCTATTCTTTTTTGCTGTTTTATATTTATTATATGTTTTCTGTTGTTTTTATTGGCTGTGAACCGCCCTGAGTCCTTCGGGAGAAGGGCGGTATACAAATATAATCAATCAATCAATCAATCAATCAATCAATCAATCAATCAATCAATCAGGGGTTTCCAACCTTGGGAACTTTAAGCCTGGAGGACTTCAACTCCCAGAATTCTGGAAGTGACTGGGTTAAGATTTGTACTGTATTATTTCCCAAAATAATGATAGGAAGAAGGAATAGTATATATATTCATTGCCTTGAGTTACTTACAAAAAAAAACAATAAAAGCAAGCTAAAAATTAAAAAAAAATCATATCTGATTTTTCTAAGATCATCATTAACAGGAATATAATTATCATTTATGTATTCATTCCTATTTTCAAATGTACCCATAGCAAGCTAAATAAGTCCAATTCACAGTTTCTGATTATCTATATCTTCATAATTATGAGATATTCATAATTTTCATTCCCGAACTGAGCAACATCACTCCACAAGTGATGTGGATAATCTATTTCATCCTTTTTTCTTACCAATTACACTCTAAGAACTCAAGTTCTCTCACACTTTAAATTTCCATATTCCATGTGCCATAATCATTAAAATAGATAGTTAATTCCAACAGATATTGACTTCCATCATCCCCCATGGCTTTGATCAAATATAATTTCACACAATGCATTTTATTAATACACAAAAGATATAGACTACAACCCTTAGTCATACTTGAGCCATGTGCAGCATTTAATAACAGTGAAATAGTACCTTTAGTATATTTTGATTGGAAAAAGACAAGTCCAACCAAAACTCTTGTTTTGTTCTAAGAGAATTCAAGTTATTCTATGCTGGATCATATCTTTAATACCTAACAGATACACCACCAGCTAAGCGGTGTACTCAGTGGTGGCATTCAAGTAATTTAACAACAGGTTCTCTGTCCTAATGATTTCTTCCAACAACCAGTTTGCCAGACTGCTCAGAAAGCTAAGAACCGGTTCTCCTGAAGTGGTGCGAATTGGCTGAATCCCACCACAGTGTACTCAGTATACTGACCCAGGCATATTACTTCCCCCAAATCTGAATATTTAGCAATTTATTTTTCATTTTATTTAGATGGTATCTTTTTCCCACTCTCTTTTTTCCACCTCTTTCCTTTGTTTGGAGAAGGGAAAAGAAATCCAGTCACAAAAACCAAAGCACTCAACTGACATGGCTTCATCCATATATTTTCATTCTTACATTTGACTTCTAAGAGACATTTCAGAGAAATAACAGTAAATTAAAATGTGGTAAACAACTGTTTCTCTTAAATATTTACAAGTTCCAAAAATTATTGAAAGCCAAGTCAAATATTACCGAAAGATATATGTATATCTATGTATGCCAAGAACTGCCAGATATTTATAAAATTGGTCTACTTCTGACTGAATTCAACTATGTGTCATTCAGATTTAACTGAATTAAATATCCATTTTACTCTAAAGATATAAATATTAACTATTCTCCTTGCAGGAAATAAGTCATTTCATTTACCCTGTCTTCTATTTTAACAAATAATTCATGTTGCTTTCACTTTCCAGGATACGAGATCAGTAAAAGATTCATCTGAGAGTAGAGTAACTCTAAATATGTTGTCCAATGGATGTTCAAAAAAGTATCTGAGAAATTTAAGAGATGAGCTTTGAACTTAAAATTCAATCCTATTTAATAGCAAATAGTAAATTAGTAAATTTTAGCAAATTTTAACATTCTGAAAGTCAACAGTTTCTTTTTAGAATGGTTTAAAAAGCTACACAATTTCTTTAAGTAATGAACTTTAACACTACCATGAATACATTGAGGAAAATAAGAATTAATATTAAAAGCAAGATTTAACAATAAACTTCAAACTATCTGTTGCAAGGAAAACTGTGTTATAGAGAATACATAAAGGACCACATAGATTAAGTAAATTTGAAGTTTTTCAAGTTTTGCAAAAATGTCTTTTTCCCTGTGAATTCCCTCTAAAATTCAAGGTTGCATTGCTGTAACTTTAGAAAATCATTTTTTCTGCTACTAAAAGCAGAAAAATATTTCTAAATATCACTAAAAATATTTGAAAATTAATTTTGAATATTCCTTCTCAAGTTACTTCCAACTCAATAAGTTTTCTTACATTCTAATGAGAAATTGTAGTGTTTGCACTTATTATAATTGGAACAAAAATTAGAAAAAAAGTTAGGGATCTTGGACTCTTAAAGGACAGCCAGCAGCGTGCAGCGCCTGCCAAAAAAGCCAATACAATCCTAAACTGCATTAACAGAGGAATACAATCAAGTGAGGTACTAATACCACTCTATAAAGCCTTAGTAAGACCACACCTAGAATACTTCACCCAGTTTTGGTCATCACACTAAAAAAAAAGATGTTGAGATTCTAGAAAAAGTGCAGGGAAGAGCAACAAGGATGATTAGGGGACTGGAGACTAAAACATATGAAGAACGGTTACAAGAACTGGGCATGGCTAGTCTAGTGAAGAGAAGGATCGGGGGGACATGATAGCAGTGTTCCAATATTTGAGGGGCTGCCACAGAGTGGACGGGGTCAAGCTATTTTCCAAGGTACTTAAAGGCCAGATAAGGAATAATGGATGGAAACTGACCAAGGAAAGATTCAACCTAGAAATAAGGAGAAATGTTCTGACAGTGAGAACAATCAACCAACTGAACAGAAGTTGCCTTCAGAAGTTGTGGCAGCTTCATCACTGGAGGCTTTCAGGAAGAGATTGGACTGCCATTTGTCAGAAATGGTGTAGGGTCTTCTGCTTGGATGGGGGGGGAGTTGAACTAGATGACCTAAAAGGTCCCTTCCAACTCTGTTAATCCAATCTTATTTACTTTGATGAGAAAATCTGGGTAAGCTTTAAATTGTTTCAGACTAGTACCTGCAGGAGAATTATCTTAACCAAAGAACAATCAGGCTATGGAAGCCACCTACCCTGGAAGACCTTCACTGTACATGGAAGGAAATTTAAGCTGGATGCTTTCAAAATTATCAACTCTGAAAACGCTTCTGCTAGAACTGCATGAGATCGTTCTTCTGCGCCTCTTCAAGAAGGTGTCCTGTCGAGTTCCGTCCTATGCCTCTGCTGTCCTCTCTCAATTACTGGTCTATAGTAATAGAGAGTGATTGAAAAATCCCAACAGCATGAATGTTTTTCTATGCCACTTGTCTATTTCATCTAGTAAATCAAATAATGCATACACTCGTTTCATACACTGGTTCATCATGAACGGACCGCTATCAGTTTGCAAAGTAGTTATTAAAGAATAGCAGAGTTGGAAAGGACCTTGGAAGTTACTTCTAGTCCAACCCCGTGCACAAGCTCCTTATACCATTTCAGACAAATGTCTGTCCAATCTCTTCTTATAAGCTTTCAGTGACGAGGTACCCACAACTTCTGAAGGCAAGGCATTCCATTGGTTTATTGTTCTCATGATCAGGAAGCTTCTGACCATGCAAAAAAAAAAAAAAAGCTTTGTAAAAAGGAATCATGCCTTTCAACCACCCTATAGAATCTATCTTTATTTGCAAAAAAGGCAGTAGAAAAGGTAATTGGGAATTTGGGAGGAGAAGGAGAGAATGGTGTGGTTTACGGTGGGAAAGAAGAAAGAGAATTGGAGAAGAGTATAGAAGAGGCCTTTTTTTTTTCTTAACCCAAAGTGAACTATGTACATCCCAAAATCCCTGTACAACAAATTCAGGTGAGGATTCTAGGCAAAATAGTTACGTGACCTCTCTGATGTAATACCACCAACTTTGAATTAAAGTCTGCAAGGTAAATGTTACAAAGGTTATGGTGCTGGTTATGATTTAAAAAAAGTGAGTTTGCCCTCAGTCGTGTAAGCACACTGCTTATTCTTTCTCAATTATGTCAAGTTACATTATTTCTGGGAAATATTGGAGGAATGCTGCATACACTCCCTGGATCTCACAGAGGAAGATGATATAAAGTCAATCAATTAATCAGTGGAGTATGGATTGTATTGCTGATTTAAAATATGTTGTGGTCCAAGTAACAAAGCTTTATTTCGTTGCTGGTCAATGCCATTTTCCTATCATTTAGTGCTTCTCATAAGCTTTTTAGTTGAAATTTTGCTTGTTTGGAAAAAGCAAATGATCTGAATGGAACATAAGAAATAAATACCTTACCAGATGAGTCCAATAACCAAATTATTCCAACTTTCTAGGTTAATATTGGCCAATCAAACTGTGCTCACTCTTTCTTTCTCTCTTTCTTTGTATCTATGCTTGATATTATTTTGTATCCCCATATTGCTTGTTCTTCAGAACTTGTATTTGAAAAAAGGAAAAAAAAATCAAGAATTTATAGCTGGGTTGAAGCTGAAATTCAAGATGACTTGTGTATGTTGATGGCATCTGTAAGCAAGATAAAATATATAGCATTGGTCTGATGCTAATATGGAGCATCTGCTTATGATATTTTAGCACCCTGACATGAATAGTGGAATTTCCGTGGAATCCGATATCATAAGAGATACAATTCAAACCTTGTTTATAAATACAAACATTCACATTCCATTATCACTAATGACTAGATACCTACTTCTAATATGATATTATGAATGAAGACAAATATGAACAATATTGTACGATACATCACAAAGAAAAAAAAACCACTTTCTTTTATGTATAGGGAAAGGTATGTGGTATAAAATCAAAATCAGTGCAGGAAAAGATCATAACAGTTGGGGATTGTTTTTCTAACTTCATTAGTTTTAATTCAATCCAATTATTGTTACTAAATAACTGTATAAGATTTCAATTGTTCCAAATGATTGAAATAAAAAAGAGATGTATAGTTGGTGTCAACATAAGAGAGATAAATGCTTATTCTATACAGTATCCCAATATAACTCCTGTAAATTTGAAGTAAATAGAAAATAAGACTGAATGTTATCTATAGATATCAGTGTAGTAAGACTAGAAAGTTCCTTCTACTACCTTCTGAAACCAGCGTCACAAGGATGAATTAAAATATCATAACACATTTTGGGGCATTTCAGAGGTAGATGTCACATTAATTTTTAGTGATATCTCTTTATTCATGTCTAGAAAAGACTCTGTGCTAGGTGATTTTCTTGCAGACATTTCATTACCAAACTAGATAACATCGTCGGTAGTATTGACTAGTGCTGCAGTGCAGTAATTATGCACTGCATAATTGCAAGGACCCTACAGTTCAATCCTGAGACTGCAAATATTCTCTTCTATCAAAGGTCATTAGTGGCAGGGATTTTTTTCCCGTAAGCCTGTGTTAAGACAAACTGAAACAATAGAAATAATGTTTCTATGCATACATATATACACACACACATACACACAGAAATATACGTATACGTATGGTAGTATCCAAGAATGTTTCTTAAATAACTCAGAATACAGTAATGACATGGCTATCAAGACCAACAGTCACTTAGAGCTCTCCTGTCTAGCCGTGTTATCAGGAAAAATATTCACAATCCTATTTTTCAGAGTAGCTGAATCATTCTCTCTCTTAACATTTATCTGTACCCAGTGGTGGGATTCAGCCAGTTCGCACCACTTCGGGAGAACCGGTTGTTAACTTTCTGAGCAGTTTGGTGAACTGGTTGTTGGAAGAAATCATTAGGGCAGAGAACCGGTTGTTAAATTATTTGAATCCCACCACTGCCTGTACCCAGTTTGTATAAACTACAGCTGCAGTAAAAAATGGCAAGGAATTTTTACTAATTAATAAATGATAAAAGTGGTCTATTTTGTAAGAGTGTTAACCACAGAAACTTCCCTAAGTAATTCTGAAATCTTCCCCCTAAAGCAGGGGAGTCAAACTCAATTTCATTGAGGGCTGCATCAGGATTGTGTTTGACCTTGGGATGGGGGGGGGAGGCTGGCTGGGCTGGGCGTGGCCAGCTCACCATCACTCATGTCGGAGCGTCTGTGGTAGCCCGAGCGCTCTGCCAGCGAAAATGGGCTCTCGAGCTTTGTTTTTGGCTGCAACAGCCTCTGCAACCCTCTGCCAGTGAAAATAGAGCTCGGGAGGGCCAAGCACCCAAGTTCTGTTTTTGCTGGCAGAGGGTTGCAGGAAGCTGTCACAGCCAAAATCGGAGTTTAGGAGCCCATTTCCGCTGGCAGAGGTACCATGGGCCAGTCCTTCGCTGTTTCCAGGGCGGCCCTGCGGGCCAAATCTAATCACCCCACAGACCAAATCTGCCCCCATGCCTTGAGACTGACACCCCCTGTCCTGAAGCATAATGTTTATGGTGGAGGGAGGGTAAGAGTGGCTCAGGATGGAAAGGTTCTCTAAGGTTCATGTGGGCCTGGTGTATCACAGACCTAGAGAAGATGCACGTTGTGCAAAACATAGCAGTGCATGTAGTTTCATGTGTTTTTAGATCAGCACATTACACCTCTGCTTTGTGAGATGCATTAGTTGCCAGTTTGCATTCAGATTCAATTAAAGGCGCTGGCAATGAACAATAATTTGATACATGGCATTGGGCTGGGTTATTTGTGGGACCATCTATCCCTTGTTACATGTACTGTATCTGTTCAAATAACAAACAGGGAATGGGTCATGCCCTAATCCTACTGGCCTAGAAGGTCCCGAAGAGATGGCTTTGAGTCATGCCTGGGGATCTGCTAGAGCAGGGTCTCCAATCTTGGTCCCTTTAAGACTTGTGGACTTCAACTCCCAGAGTCCCTCAGCCAGCAAAGCTGGCTGAGGAACTCTGGGAGTTGAAGTCCACAAGTTTTAAAGGGACCAAGGTTGGAGACCCCTGTGCTAGAGGTATGAAGCCTGCAAAATGATTGCATTATTTGTAATACATGGACTACGCTGTCCTGCATTTTACACACCATGATTTTAATTATTTAATTTGTTTGAAAGGTTTTTTTCTTTTGTTGGGCATTGCTTTTTGTTTTAACTGAGCCAATTAAACACATTTGAGATGGGTAGCTATATAAGTTGAATAAATAAATGAACAAATAAGTGACTAGTAACTTGTACCAAAGGGTCGCGGTGGCTCAGGGGCTAGGATGTTGAGCTTGTCGATCGAAAGGTCGGCAGCTCAGCGGTTTGAATCCCTAGTGCTGCCATGTAATGGAGTGAGCTCCTGTTACTTATCCCAGCTTCTGCCAACCTAGCAGTTTCGAAAGCATGTAAAAATGCAAGTAGAAAAAATAGGGACAACCTTTGGTGGGAAGGTAACAGCATTCCGTGTGCCTTTGGCGTTGAGTCATGCTGGCCACATGACCACAGAGACGTCTTCGGACAGCGCTGGCTCTTCGGCTTGGAAACGGAGATGAGCACTGCCCCCTAGAGTCGGCAACGAGTAGCACGTATGTGCGAGGAGAACCTTTACTTTACCTAACTTGTACCATCAAAAATTGAAAGAACGTAAACAACATTCTTTTGAGGTGTAAGGGCATTTCTATTTGTTCTTCACTTCCTGGCCTTGTTTTAAACAGGCATCAGTCTTGTTATCTAATTTAAAAAAAATCTCAAAATCTAAAATTTTAAGTTCAGAGCTCTACTAAAATTATTGCTTGATTTTCAGATGACGTGTTTCTTGCCTCTTACTTTTTCCATCGTAAGAAAACTCTCAATATTTGGAATGTCAACGTTTCTACAAGTTTTTATTTTTTTACATAAGGAAACTTCTTTAGCTTTTGGTGAAATTTTCTTTTTTGAAAATTGCAAATACAAGTGTTTTCATTAGCGAACCATTACTTTTCAGATATACTGTGCATTGCAACTGTTGAAAATTATTTTTGCTTACCTCCAAGTGCAATTATATTCAGAGGAGTTTTTGTCACCACTGTCATGCTGGAAAAAAAGAGAAACATCGCAAGTGTACAGTGGAAGAAACTACTTTTGATTGTGTGTGATTTGAATTAAGTCTTCAGGTGAATTATTGAAACAGCCTAAATTTCTATCACAGCACCAAAAGGCACAAGTTCTCCCTGACTGATAGAATTGCTGAATGATTCTAAAGCAGACATTTGCCTGCTGCCTTTCTCAATATTCATGGATGCTTTTTTCAAGTAACTAGGCTGACTGAAACCTTCTTCAAAAATGCTCATTCTTCTATAAGAATGTAATTTCCATTTCTTTTCTGAACTTATTCTGCAGGAGCAGCTGAGCCTCTTGGGCCTAGCTGGGAAAAATGCCCATTGCCGTTATCTGTAAAACCTCTCCCAGGGCTCCTTGTAGCTCTTTTAAACATTATTAAAGAATGGCTCTATCAGGAACTCTGTGCTCCATTATTAATTGAAGTGCCCTGCCTTCTCCCAGGCTGTTATTGTGCAAAACCTCATGTCACGCTTATTTATTTAGTTTATCCTGTTCTGTTGTCCTGTGTATTGACAAATGCTCATGGAGAAAAGAGAATGATCCAGCCAGAATTTGTGGGATGGAATTCTACTTTCTGTTCATATAATGTAACAAGATGTGGAGCTCCTTTCTCTGTTCCTGCCTTAAATTCCCCTTTAAGTGAGATGTTTAGGCTGACAGTTGAAAAGATTCATGAATTTCAACCAAGACTTACCCCATCACATGTGGTAAAAAGGGAAGGGAAATCAATGTTTTAAAAAAGAAGTGCAATTGGCAAAATATGATTGAAAGCTTGTGTTCAGAGGCCTGAATTTCTTATAATTCATCTATTGGAACCAGAATATTGCAACCCAAGCACCGTAGACCAAAGAAAATAGGCCATGCACTTTTCTCCTCTGCTTATTGCTGGTCTCGTAAAAGACTACTTTGACCTGCAGTTTTCCAGTTCTCCCCTTATTTTTCCCAAGGAGTAAAGGAAAAAAAAAAGGATTTCTACATTACAGAGAATGACTATATCAGGGGTGTCAAAAGAGTTTTGACAACCCTGGACTATATAATGGCCTCGTCCAGAGACAGATAACAGTCAGATAACAATGTGACATTGCTGTGTCATGTTGCTGTCACGTGACTTTTGTGACATTTTCCCCCTTTGCAGAGCCGGGGTGGCTGGATGCATCTAGACTGCCAGTTGGACACTTGGTTATGGACTGCCAGCGGCCAGTAGATCTGGCACCAGATTCGGACAGTGAGAAAGTTGGGGAGGCCTCTGGTGGCTCAGACTGCTAAGACAGTCTGTTATTAACACAGCTGCTTGCAATTACTGCAAGTTCTAGTCCCACCAGGCCCAAGGTTGACTCAGCCTTCCATCCTTTATAAGGTAGGTAAAATGAGGACCCAGATTGTTGGGGGCAATAAGTTGACTTTGTATATAATATACAAATGGATGAAGACTATTGCTTAACATAGTGTAAGCCGCCCTGAGTCTTTGGAGAAGGGCGGGATATAAATGCAAATTAAAAAAAACCTGGGCTAGTCCTGGATTCTGGGGAAGGGTCTGATGAGGGCTCTGCGTCGGAGGCAGAGAGGGGGCCAGGGCCGTATGCCAGTTATCAGCTGCCTTTGGAGTCAGACGAACAGCTGAAGCAGAGTTGCCAGATGAAGGGAACAGCTAAATAACAAGGGTCAATTTGGGAGTAAGGCCACAGGTGGATGATGAATGGCCCCTCCCAGAGGGAATAAAAGAGGCGAGAAAGGGGAGTGGAGTTTGCAGGAGACAATTAGTTCATTACTGCATTCTTGCCAAGTATTGTGGAGTCTGAAAGTTATCGGCCTGGCCACTCTCCAAGCCTGATAAAGGTCAGTAATTGTGAGCTATCTTGAAAGACTGTGAGAGAAGAAAGACTTTGCTAGAGAGGAATTCAATGTAAATTAAATAAAAAGGGTTTTTGTTGGGACAAGGAATCTGCTTAATGGTTTGGGGATATAGAGTCTCCACCCAGCTACCCATGTCTCACTTCTATTCTCCTTCCCAACAGTCTTACATGCCCATGATGCTGGGGAGGAGGGGGAATCCAACCACATATTGGAATGATAAAACCAACTGTAAAATTTATTGCTTCTAATATAAATTGCAGTAAGGGGGAGATATTTTCCTGTTTGGCAAAGCAAACATCTTTACATGCACACATACAATCCCAAAGTCCTCAAGATATACCATACTTTCTGTCAACCTTCATCAACAAGGTTCAGAATTAACCAGAGAAGTTCTAATTTTGATTAAGCATTCATTCACACTTAAGAACAAATACACATGAAGACATTCACTTATCCTCCTGTACTTTTAAACATTTACTTTTAAACAGTTACTGGAAATAGTAAAAAGTAATAATAATTAATCAATGCATATTTTAATATGCTTTTTAATTAGTTAAGTCCCTCAGTGTCCTACTTGCTATTTGACAAGAAAAATGTCACTTAGGATACTTCTTATCAATTAGCATGTGATTATTAGTTATGCTCTGGTACTTGGAAATTGGTGCTATTCCTTTAAAGTGAATGTTTGTGGAGTAAGTATCCTACTACCACTGGGTAATTTTAAGAATACAATTTATAGTTATCTATATTTGAGAATACATGGAATGAATTGCTTCTTAATAAAAGTATAGATAAAATGAGACAAGTTTCACAATCCCATATTTGAATGCGACAATGACTTTTAATTGTTGAGAGTTTTAGAAATCTCATTTAAGTGAATCAAATATTCCTTATCATTTTTTTCTTTAGACAATTTATATGTTATCACAGGGGTAGAAATGTTACAAATGAAGCATTTTAACAGCCATTCTACGTCAGTATGCATTTGCAAAGACAAAACAAGGCAAAAATCACTAGTTTCATTAGGAATATTTTTGAAATATTGGGTATTTTCCTAAAGATAAAGATGGATTTTGTGAATCTTAGATTACAATCTAAGATTAATAATTATAATCTTAGATTAATAAGGTTAAAAAGAAACATGAACTGAAAATAAGCATATACATGCATATAGACATAACTGGAAAACAAAAAGAATATGTATATCCCCAAGAAAAGCTAATCTTGATCCTTGCCAAACTGCAAGTTTTCCTCATGTTATGCAATTTACTTTATGCAAATTTACTTTAATGCAACTGATCACTTTTGCATAAAATCTGGTTTATGTCCTTGCTCCCCAAAAACACATCCAGAAATAACACTCCCCCCCCCATTGTTACGGAATTTGTGCCAGCATTGTCAATGTTCCAAAGGTTTGGAAATGTGGCAAGACTTCTTCCTGTCAAAACTGCTAGAAAATTTTCACACCAAAATCATTTTCTCTTCTTTCACACCTTGATCACTGTCTTTCATGGTTGTTCTAGTTGTGCTTCCTGTCTCCCATCCCCTGCTTCCATACTTGCATGATATTGTTATTATCATATCAAAATGCCCCACAACCTCTTGGCTGATCCAGATATCTAAAATGAAAAGGCAAAGGACCTAACACTAGAAACAAAGTTGGATGCATTATGTAAATATAATTATGACTCACATCCTATTTGACTGTTGTTTATATAAGGGGTGAGAGACAGGTACTTTGGTCCATATACCAAAGGAATAGCCCATTGGGATCCCCATATCAAAACAACTTACTTTATATGCAGCCAGAACCTGAAAATAACATTTAACACAGCACAGTATTTGAGCAAAATGGTTCGGTTGAGATCTGCATACGTGGGACCGATTGGGGTAGATTGTAAGGGTGACACCGAAATATAATTTTATGTCATTTATATATTTATGTATTAAATTATATTGTATCTTATCCTAGAACTATTGTATTTTACCCTACTCTTATTTTAAATTGTTTGTATAAGATTTTATTGGCGATATGTGTTTGCACCTTGTGCTTTGATATGGCCTATAGGCTAATAATCAAAGCTATTATTTTAAACTGTATTTTATTCCAATTTCATTTTAAATCGTATTTTATCCAATTCCATTTTAAATTGCTTTCATCAGATTTTAGTAATCATTTGTGTCTGGAACTCTGCACTTTGATATGGCCCACGGGCTAATCAATAAAGTAAAGTGTAAATAACATAACTTACACATAAAGTAAAAATAGTGAAGATCCTTGAACCCTAGGATAAGCTTTTAACATTGATGTATCTAAATTCACTGAGTTCCATTCTAACGACCAGGTTGTTAAGTGAAATGATTGTTATGTGAACATGAGAAGGAGAGGGAGAGGGGAAGGTGGAGGAGAGGAGATGAGATTGCTTCCGTCTCATTCAGGTAAAGTCATTTTGTACAGCTATGCCAGTATTACTCTGCTCTAGACAGTATGCATTGTTGTCAGACTGGATCACTTTTGAAGCGAAGTACAACTGTAGGCTGCCTCTACATAAGAAATGCCAGCTGAGGATGACATCATTTGATCAAGCCCTAAGCCTGTTGGCAATTAGTAGCTCACAAAAGCGTCCTGAATGAAGATTTTAGTTCAGAAAGTAAAGGAATAATATTGCAAGCCAGCATTTGTTTCTGCACATCCTGTGTCTATAAGGCCAAAAAGGAGCGGTAGAGATGCTTTCAAATTCTTTGTGTGACAACAATGTCTTTTAATAGCATCAAAGATGGGAACTATAGAGTTAGACGGCATTCCTTGACCTCTTTAAAATAAGACAGCATTCTAAACGGTGCAAAGTTTTCTGCTTGGGCAGGAGGTTGGACTAGATTATTATTTATTATTATTATTATTTATTATATTTGTATACCGCCCATTTCCCGAAGGACTCAGGGCGGTTCACAGCCAAAAAACAACAGAAAACATATAATACATATAAACAGCTAAAAGAATAGACAGTTAAATTCAATTGATGCCCTAAAACTTTTAAATACAAATTTAAAACCTCATTTAAACCCCTTTTTTAAAAATCCCAATTTAAAAACTACGTTCAAGCTAGTCCTGCTCTTCGAAACAGCAACGTCTAGATGACCTACAAGGTCCCTTCCAACTCTGCTATTTTGTTCTAAATTCCTGTTAAGTTAAACTTCATTTCCTACTTCTTGTTTCTTCCGATAAGTAAAAGGCTACAGAGCTTTTTTGGTACTTAATCCTATAGTCAGTAAGATATGGGATAAAAACACAGATGTCTGGAACACTAACTCACTAGTTCATGCTTTCCTTTTATAAATATATATGCCATAATTGATATCTCTGTCCTCTACTTTCCATTAATTTTAAAGACAGCATTGTTTAAATTTAATTGAGAGCCCAAATTAAATGTACATTTAAATGTTCCTTTATTATTCAATTAGATTTTTGTAACAAATACAGATACATTTGATGGCAATAACATTTTTAAATTTATTATAGCACGGGGTAAATCTCTTTGTAATTCACAGTATATACCTATTGACTGCATTTATTATTCATCTTAAATGTTAAAGTAAGTTTCTTTTGTGTAAAAAAAAGTGTAATTTATGTTTTTAACATTTGACATAGCATTATGTCAAAACGTAGCTTATGTTTTTAACATTTGACATAGCGTTATGCCAAATGTTGGTTTGCTCAACAAACTTACGATTAAAAATCATGGAATCTTGCAATGTAAGACTTTGATTAAATTGTGCTGGGTTAAAGAAAAAAAGCTTCAGAGCATTGCTTACTGATGATTAATGAAAATAGGCCCTTTGCCAATGACGATAACATTAAGTAATAAATAAGAACCATGTGTCCTTTTGACCATGCAAGAATATTCTGTTAAGAGTTAAAACGTGGTGATTCAGCCATTCTTATTCCTCCAATAGAAAAACGTTTCATACAGTACCCAATTGTGATGGATCTGGGAACCATGCCAAAATTATTTAATCACCCTCTGAATGAACAAATCTTCAAAGACAATTCTTCATATATTGTAACATAGCATTGATGTTCATCACAAAGAAATGTTTTAAAATTAACCATGATCAATCTTGCAAATATGTAAGTTATGGTTTAATGGGCTGTTAATGGAAATGAGGTATGGCTATAATTTACCAGTTTCATCAATATATTCTTCTAGAATATCAATGTTTTGTAGTCCACTTCAATGGTCTACTTACTTAACAGGCCAAAGTTTGGATGAACATAGCTCCCATGAATACTCTGGCTTTGTCCCAGCTGTAATGAAACCAGTAATTAGCAAACCAGTAATTATCAATTAGCTGTTTTGTTCCAAATTAACAATGCAGTTACCAGCTTTGGAAGAAATCGTGATCTTAAAATAACTCAACTGTGTGATTTTAAGATCCTGCTTTGTCTGATACCTTCCAATCATGATTTGTTATGTACCAAAATAGGAAACTATGGTTAATAAGAGAATCTCATTTATCTCATGAAAGAAGAAGTGAACAGTTTAAATCTGTGAAATGTAATACTGTGCAAACTAGGTCATTTTCTAGAGGCCAAGGTGCTAGTTAGCAGAGCTACCATTGTTTGCTACCATTGGTCCAGGAAATAGACTTTCCACTTCAGCCGCTATCTTTATTTACACTGTAAAATGTCCCATGATGGAGATACCTGCTTTTAAATATTAATTACACAGAAAAATATTTCTTAATTTTAACAAAATGTAAAGAATCAATATCAGGTTTTCATTAAAACCTGATATTATTATTCATTATTAAAAATAATAAAATAAAAATAAACTTTCTCTAAAAACAACATATTTTAATTAATAACAAAGTTCAAATTTAATTACCTTGGATCCTTTGTTTTTGTGTAATATAGATCTAGTTATCTTGTTATAAACTGATATAAAGTTGTCCTTAATTTTGACTGGAAAAAAACCTTTCTCACATACACACTCAGCCTCCCCTTTTCTATATTCAAATTACTCAATTTGAATATCATAATTTGCAGCATTGTACAGTTTAATCATTTTTTAAATTACATATTAATAGTTTTTCTCACGTCTGCAATGATTTATGAGATATTTTGAAATACATTTCCTTTTCTATTTGTCAAGATTCAGTTTTCATTAGATTCTATTCGCAATAATGCTGTATATCTATCCTAGTTTTACATTTATGCTACTGTTTTGCACCTGAACACAACCCTATGTCAGCAGATTACTGACGTGCAACTAAGCTTGGCTAAATAAATTCTCTCAGGGGGCTCAGGAATTGCAAAGTAGTATAACTCTATAAAAGCAGAAGTTGTCTTTAAAAAATTCTTTACAAAGAGGTCCACAACAGTTGAATCGATTATGGCTTTCACTGCTCCTCTATGCCCAAGCTTTAATAATGGTAAAGAAATTACACATAACGGGCTGTTTTCCAGATTTCCTTAAAAGAGATGATAACTCATGAAATGATTTCTGAAAATACCTTGATAACTATGGTTTGGGGACAACGGGGTATCATATATGAGTTATAGAAATTCAGAATACCACTAGAGGCCAAGAATTTGAGTTATTTTAACTCTTTGTGGTCATCATGTGTTTGTCTAGATTTTGGGCAGCCCAACAAAGTGGGCAAGAATTAATTAATTCATCATTAATTAATTTGAATTAATGATGAATTTTCACCTTCAACATTCTCATGAAAGCAGAAGCTTTTATGTTGAATTTTAAATTAACCTTACTGTAATGATCTATCCAAATCCTAAATTATAGTCAATCTTTACCACAGAATGTGAAATAAGCTCATCATAATCCATACTTTCTTTGGGATCAGGTACCATCTAGATCTGACCTTGTAATGTTTCCAGAGAACAATGCAAGCCCAGAATCTGGTATTGCTTCAGCTTTGAAAACCAATTTTTGAATGCAGCTATAAAATACTTGGTTCAAGCAACATATAGTCCTGAAACACAGGATAGTATAACAATAAGTATTTTGTACAAAAAAAAAGCCATTAAAAAAAAGATTGTAGTGCTGTTTTAACTTCTGAAAAGCATTTCAACACTTTGCATTTTTCCCTCTAATTTATGTTCCTAAGAATTTCCACTTAATGAACTAATTTTAATGCCAGTAACATAATAGAACATAGGTTTGAATTCACAATTCTTTATTATGCCTTTTACAATAGAAAGCATTATATAGAATACATATTTTTTAAAATATACAGATTTGAGTAAAAGCTAGCCATACAATATGGTAGTACTAATATTCGTATAATAATAACAAAAATGACATCATCCACAAGATTAGCACTAATCGTCAGATGAAGCTGAGACTAAGGTATGTAGGAAGCACATCACAGTAGTAATGGGGGAGTTTAACTACCCTGACATCAACTGGGAAACAAACTCTGCACCAAGTGGAAGATCCAACAGGTTCCTAACAAACCTAGCAGACAACTTTGTTTTCCAAAAAACAGAGAAGGCGACAAGGGGATCAGCCATATGGGACTTAATTCTCACTAACAGAGATGAAATGATAGAAGGTGTTGAAGCTACAGGAACCTTGGGGGCAAGTGACCACGCAATATTGGAATTCGATATTAAGCAAATACAAGTAGTAGAACAAAGTCAAACTAGAGTCTTGGACTTTAAGAGAGCTAATTTCAATAAACTTAGAGAGAGCTTGAGAAGGATTCAATGGATGAGAATCCTCAGGGGGAAAACAACTCAAGAAGCTTGGGAAATTTTGAAAAGTGAGATTATAAAAGCACAGTCTAACACAATACCAATGAAGAAGAAAAATAGTAGATCTCAAAAGAAACCAGCATGGATGCATAAAGAACTATCTGACAAATTGAAAGACAAAAAGGACAAATATAAAAAGTGGAAAGAGGGGCAAATAACTAAGGCAGAATATCAGCAAATAGCCCGAGCCTGTAAAGATGAAGTGAGGAAAGCTAAGGCTCACAATGAACAAAGGCTAGCGACAAAAGTAAAAAATAACAAAAAAAGCTTCTTCCAACATGTTAAAAACAAGAAAAAAGTCAAGGAAACAATTGGCCCATTGAATAGAATAGAATTTTTTTTTTATTGGCCAAGTGTGATTGGACACACAAGGAATTTGTCTTGGTGCATATGCTCTCAGTGTACGTAAAAGAAAAGATACGTTCATCAAGGTACAACATTTACAACACAATTGATGTTGCTGTTGTTGATAATGCTGGGAGAAAGTGGCAAGAAGATGACAAGCAACAGGGGGAAAGCAGATCTACTTAATTCATATTTTGCATCTGTCTTTACACAAAAGGAAAAACAATCCAACCTATCAAAACAGCACTACAAAAACAGATTAGAAACACAAGTTAAAATAGGGAAGAAAATGGTAAGTGAACACCTGTCTACCCTAGACGAGTTCAAATCACCAGGACCGGATGGATTACACCCCAAGGTTCTGAAGGAACTGGCAGACGTGATCTCAGAACCACTGAACTATATCTTTCAAAGATCCTGGAGCACAGGGAGCTGCCAGAGGACTGGAAAAGAGCTGATGTAGTTCCCATCTTCAAAAAGGAAAAAACAGATCCAGGAAACTACAGACCTATCAGTCTGACCTCAATACCGGGAAGATTCTGGAAAAGATAATCAAGCAACGAATCACCGAACACCTAGAAGCAAACAAAGTAATAACCAAAAGCCAACATGGGTTTGTCAAAACAGATCATGCCAGACTAATCTTATCGCATTCTTTGACAAAATGACAAATATAAAAAGTGGAAAGAGGGGCAAATAACTAAGGCAGAATATCAGCAAATAGCCCGAGCCTGTAAAGATGAAGTGAGGAAAGCTAAGGCTCACAATGAACAAAGGCTAGCGACAAAAGTAAAAAATAACAAAAAAAGCTTCTTCCAACATGTTAAAAACAAGAAAAAAGTCAAGGAAACAATTGGCCCATTGAATAGAATAGAATTTTTTTTTTATTGGCCAAGTGTGATTGGACACACAAGGAATTTGTCTTGGTGCATATGCTCTCAGTGTACGTAAAAGAAAAGATACGTTCATCAAGGTACAACATTTACAACACAATTGATGTTGCTGTTGTTGATAATGCTGGGAGAAAGTGGCAAGAAGATGACAAGCAACAGGGGGAAAGCAGATCTACTTAATTCATATTTTGCATCTGTCTTTACACAAAAGGAAAAAACAATCCAACCTATCAAAAACAGCACTACAAAAAACAGATTAGAAATACAAGTTAAAATAGGGAAGAAAATGGTAAGTGAACACCTGTCTACCCTAGACGAGTTCAAATCACCAGGACCGGATGGATTACACCCCAAGGTTCTGAAGGAACTGGCAGACATGATCTCAGAACCACTGAACTATATCTTTCAAAGATCCTGGAACACAGGGGAGCTGCCAGAGGACTGGAAAAGAGCTGATGTAGTTCCCATCTTCAAAAAAGGAAAAAAAACAGATCCAGGAAACTACAGACCTATCAGTCTGACCTCAATACCGGGGAAGATTCTGGAAAAGATAATCAAGCAACGAATCACCGAACACCTAGAAGCAAACAAAGTAATAACCAAAAGCCAACATGGGTTTGTCAAAAACAGATCATGCCAGACTAATCTTATCGCATTCTTTGACAAAATGACAAAATTAGTAGACCAGAGGAATGCAGTCGATATAATTTACTTGGACTTCAGTAAAGCATCTGATAAAGTAGACCATAACCTACTACTAGATAAAGTAGAAAAATGTGGGTTAGACAGCACCACCACCAGATGGATTTGTAACTGGTTGACCAACCGCACTCAACATGTAGTCCTCAACGGAACTACATCCACATGGAGGGAAGTATGCAGTGGAGTACCCCAAGGCTCTGTTTTAGGCCCAGTACTCTTCAACATCTTCATCAATGACTTGGACGAGGGGATAGATGGGGAACTCATCAAATTTGCAGATGACACCAAGCTGGTAGGAATAGCCAACACTCCAGAAGATAGGCTCAAGTTACAGAAAGATCTTGACAGACTTGAACATTGGGCGCTATCTAACAAAATGAAATTCAACAGTGAAAAAAGTAAGGTTCTACATTTAGGCCAAAAAAACAAAATGCACCAGTACCGTATATGTGGTACCTTGCTCAATAGTAGTACCTGTGAGAGGGATCTTGGAGTCCTAGTGGATAACCATTTAGATATGAGCCAGCAGTGCGCAGCAGCTGTTAAAAAAGCCAACACAGTTCTGGGCTGCATAAACAGAGGGATAGAATCAAGATCACGTGAAGTGTTAGTACCACTTTATAATGCCTTGGTAAGGCCACACTTGGAATATTGCATCCAGTTTTGGTCGCCACGATGTAAAAAAGATGTTGAGACTCTAGAAAGAGTGCAGAGAAGAGCAACAAAGATGATTAGGGGACTGGAGGATAAAACATATGAAGAACGGTTGCAGGAACTGGGTATGTCTAGTTTAATAAAAAGAAGGACTAGGGGAGACATGATAGCAGTGTTCCAATATCTCAGGGGCTGCCACAAAGAAGAGGGAGTCGGGCTGTTCTCCAAAGCACCTGAGGGTAGAACAAGAAGCAATGGGTGGAAACTGATCAAAGAAAGAAGCAACTTAGAACTAAGGAGAAATTTCCTGACAGTTAGAACAATTAATAAGTGGAACGATATGCCTTCAGAAGTTGTGAATGCTCCAACACTGGAAATTTTTAAGAAAATGTTGGATAACCATCTGACTGAGATGGTGTAGGGTTTCCTGCCTGGGCAGGGGGTTGGACTAGAAGGCCTCCAAGGTCCCTTCCAATTCTGTTGTTATGTTATGTTATGTAAATAGAATAAATAAAAGCATCAAGTTGAGCAATAAGGAAAAATATGTCAAACTCAGGGTCAGAGAGAAAAAGCAAGAAAAAAACACTATATTCTTGAATATAGAAGAGATGGTTATTTCTTTGAAATGGAATAGATCGGGGGTCTCTAATCTTGGCAATTTTAAGACTTGTGGACTTCAACTCTCAGAATCAACTCTTAAGACTTGTGAACTTCAACTCCCAGAATCAACTCTGGGAGTTGAAATCCACAAGTCTTAAAGTTGCCAAGGTTGGAAACCCCTGGAATAGATTAATGTCATCCCCGATTCCCTGTATAGAGAGCAATAGGGGAACATGTGATTTAGGAGCAATCCCTACATAAGCATATGCATTGCTGTAGTGAGATGTTTTTAGAATACCCCTAAAAAACTGCAATACATCCCACCATATGCTCCGAAGTTAAAAGCCAGTGAAAATTTTAGAATTATGATGAGGCAGAACTATGAAGTATGTGAAAAGATTTCACATACCATGTGGCTGCAAATCAGATTTGAAAATCAATGCCCCATATATGCTTATTTAAAACACATCTAATGCTTGCAAAGCCTAACAGGTAGAGCTTCTCCAAAAGACTCCTATAGAGTGAAGTGTGCCAACATCTTTTAAAAGGTTTCTAAGATTGAATAGGTCCAGAACACTGGGATGAAAGTTAACTTTAGCCAAAGGTAACTAAGATAATTTCAAGGATTAGCATCTAAGCCCATTTCTCAGCATGGAACAAGCATGTTTAATACATCTTGGAAATGAAAGAACAGTTCCAGGGTTTTTTTTTTGCCTAACATTAAGGGAGGTATGAAATCATTATTATGCTAATGATAACCAATTTTATATTGTCACCCCAGGCCAGGCAGGAGGTCCTGAGAATATGTTGTCCCAGGACCCGGAGGCCCTTAAGATAGGAATGGGAAAAAACAGAGTCCAGTTGACTCAAAGCAATATGAAGTTGCTCTTTGTTTATTGAGGAGGTGTACAGAGGTCATCTATACCTCTATAACTGTCTGGTTTGGTTCTGCAACCCAACAAGACAGACACAGACTTCAGAGGATAATTAAAACTGCAGAAAAAACAATTGCTACCAACTGGACATAAACTGTTTCAACTCCTACCCTCAAAACGACGCTACAGAGCACTGCACACCAGAAAAACTAGACACAAGAACATTTTTTTTCCCAAATGCCATCACTCTTCTAAACAAATAATTCCCTCAACACTGTCAAACTATTCACTAAGTCTGCATTAGTATTAATTACTAATTACTATTAATCTTCTCATCGTTCCTATCACCCACCTCTTCCCATTTATGATTGTATGACTGTAACATTGCTGTATCCTTACAATTTATATTGATTGTTTCCTAGTATGATTTGATTGCTTATTTGTACCCTATGGCTATTATTAAGTATTGTATCTTATGATTCTTAATGAATGTATCTTGTCTTTTTATGTACACTGACAGCATATGCACCAAAGACAAATTCCTTATGTGTCCAATCACACTTGACCAATAAAAATTTCTATAGTCTGGGGAATGTTTCTTGAAGGGATGGCATACTTCTCAAAAGGTTGGGGGGAAAAATCAGGGATCTTCTTGAGCTACACAGACAGGTAGAAGCTATAGTTAAGTTGCCTATTTCTGATTGTGTTGGGTGTAAACAACTAGAACATTTCTGAGAATGGGTCAAAGTTTATTGCTGATCACCAGTTTATAAGAATCTTGCCAGATTAAGAACTGTGGTGGCACAGTGGTTAGAATGCAGTACTGCAGGCTATTTCTGCTGACTGCCAGCTGACAGCAATTTGGCAGTTCAAATCCCACCAGGCTCAAGGTTGACTCAGCCTTCCATCTTTCTGAGGTGGGTAAAATGAGGACCCAGATTGTTGGGGGCAATATGCTGACTCTGTAAACTGCTTAGAGAGGACTGTAAAAAATATATGAAATGGTGTATAAGTCTAAATGATTTTGCTATGGCTATTGTCCTTTCCTTGGGGAAAAAAGGCAAATATGCACCTAAGGACTTGATCTCAAATGTTTTCTCCCCTAAACAGATTCTAAGCTGGAATGTCTTCTTATTCACCTTATCGGGTCCTCTTCTCTTTTAATCAGTGAGTTCCACCACATCCTGGTGCATCAGTTGTTACCCTACTTAGATAGGAAATTTTCATAACAATAAATTATCCCTTCATGGAGCTGCTGTTGAAGACTACCATCAACCTTCAATTAGTCCAGAATGCAGTACTGCAGGCTATTTCTGCTGACTGCCAGCTGACAGCAATTTGGCAGTTCAAATCCCACCAGCTCAAGGTTGACTCAGCCTTCCATCTTTCTGAGGTGGGTAAAATGAGGACCCAGATTGTTGGGGCAATATGCTGACTCTGTAAACTGCTTAGAGAGGACTGTAAAAAAAAATGAAATGGTGTACAAGTCTGATTTTGCTATGGCTATTATTAAGTATTGTATCTTATGATTCTTAATGAATGTATCTTGTCTTTTTATGTACACTGACAGCATATGCACCAAAGACAAATTCCTTATGTGTCCAATCACACTTGACCAATAAAAATTTCTATAGTCTGGGGAATGTTTCTTGAAGGGATGGCATACTTCTCAAAAGGTTGGGGGGGAAAATCAGGGATCTTCTTGAGCTACACAGACAGGTAGAAGCTATAGTTAAGTTGCCTATTTCTGATTGTGTTGGGTGTAAACAACTAGAACATTTCTGAGAATGGGTCAAAGTTTATTGCTGATCACCAGTTTATAAGAATCTTGCCAGATTAAGAACTGTGGTGGCACAGTGATTAGAATGCAGTACTGCAGGCTATTTCTGCTGACTGCCAGCTGACAGCAATTTGGCAGTTCAAATCCCACCAGCTCAAGGTTGACTCAGCCTTCCATCTTTCTGAGGTGGGTAAAATGAGGACCCAGATTGTTGGGGGCAATATGCTGACTCTGTAAACTGCTTAGAGAGGACTGTAAAAAAAAAAATGAAATGGTGTACAAGTCTGATTTTGCTATGGCTATTGTCCTTTCCTTGGGGAAAAGAGGCAAATATGCACCTAAGGACTTGATCTCAAATGTTTTCTCCCCCAAACAGATTCTAAGCTGGAATGTCTTCTTATTCACCTTATTGGGTCCTCTTCTCTTTTAATCAGTGAGTTCCACCACATCCTGGTGCATCAGTTGTTACCCTACTTAGATAGGAAATTTTCATAATAATAAATTATCCCTTCATGGAGCTGCTGTTGAAGACTACCATCAACCTTCAATTAGTCCAGAATGCAGTAGTCCGGTTACTGTACGGTACTCATCACTATGATCATATTACAAATGTCCTTGAAGTCCTCCACTGGCCTCAATTATTTCCTAACACAATTCAAGTGTCTGGTTGTTATTTTTACCACCCCTGTATAGTTCGGCACTGAAATATGCGAATTGCCTTCTGTTGCTGGAATTGACCTTTCTGATTTATTTGTCCCAGGAGAAACTATTGGTAATTCCTCATTTCTGTGAGATAGATACCATGGAGACAAGTCTCGCAACAATGAATCAAAAATATTTTATTGTACATACTTCTTAACTAAAGTCTGATTTATATGTGGTTGGTTTTTTTTTTTAATGAATTCTTAAAACACAGACTTTCTTTCTCAAAAACAGTGTCTTGGCTTCTTCATAGGGTCAGCACTGCTCCTCTGAGAACAAGACATAGTCTTGTACACTTTACTTATATTGGCTTCACAGTAACAGTGTATGCATTTTAATGCCATCCTGTTCACTTTCTATATCTTCACAAGTAATACAAATTAAATCTCCAATGGAAGAAAGGCCCTTGACATTTACTACTGAAGCGATCCTTTGATGAGGGGGAAAAAAAGCCACAGCACATCACATCTCCTCCAGTCAAAATGAACTGCTTGACCCTCTTTTCAAAGAGCGTCAAATGTGTCTTCACACTTTTATTGTAGATCAATAACCTGAGGCTACAATTGCTACTTTGCATGTTAAAACGCAACAGCCATTGGCAGACACCAATAAAATGATGTAAGCAACAACTAAGAAGGGACATCGCCCTCAGAGAAATGTACGGAGGCATTCTAAAATCCAATGTTTTATAGATCGCAAAGAACTCTCTTTCACACATGTGGAAGTTATACCAGTGATATTCCTCTGGGTTACAAAAACCTTTCTATTCACTAAGCACATGAGTTAATGTGGCTTAACGGGCCGTAATAGCTCAGGCTGTTAGAAGCCTGTTATTAGAACACAGTAGCCTGCAATTACTGCAGGTTCAAGCCCGGCCCAAGGTTGACTCAGCCTTCCATCCTTTATAAGGTAGGTAAAATGAGGACCCAGATTGTTGGGGTGGCAATAAGTTGACTTTGTAAAAATATACAAATAGAATGAGACTATTGCCTTATACACTGTAAGCCGCCCTGAGTCTTCGGAGAAGGGCGGGATATAAATGTAAACAAAAAAAAAAAACAATCTTGGCCAAATCACTAAACTTTGTCAAATCTACATCATAGAGCAGGGGTGTAAAATTGGCGGGCCATGGGCTGGATGTGTCACATGCAGGCCATGCCCACCCCAGCTCCATGAATGGGGAAAATGTCAAGAAACGTCACATGATGGCAACGTGATGCCGTGAGTTTGACACCCGTGTCATAGAGCTATTGTAAATATAAAGGAAAATATGTCCAGGTTTCCTAAATTAAGCTTCTCCACAGAAGGGGCATTCATCATTATAATACTAATATAAGATATGTTTTGCAGATTTGATCCACTCTTTTTCTGACATCTAAAAAGTAAGTAATGACTATATATCCTCTTATTTTTTTAGTTGCAAATTCAAAACATAGAATCATAAGGCTAGAAGAAACCTTGGAGGTCTTCTAGTCCAGGGATCCCTAACTCCCTGGGCCATGGCTGGGTACCATGTTGCCGTTCATTCAGAACCAGGCCACACAAATGGCAGGTGACTGCAAGTGCACGGCTCCAATCACATAAGTGGTGGTATTCAACCGCTTTTATCCGGTTCGGGCGAACTGGTAGTGATGGCTGCGGGTGGCTCTGCCCATCCACCCGGATGCAATCACATCCCATTTATCCTTTTTTTGGATGCTCTACGTATGCGCGGAAGAACCTGCGCATGCATGGAGGTGGTGCGTGCAACCAAAGCGTGCACACATGGTCACATTTGCAAACCGGTAGCGAAGGTAAGTGAATTCCACCCCTGGTGCGTGCACGAGTGTACGAAGCTCCATTTGTATGAACAGGGTGTGCTTTCCCTCCATTATGCAAATGAAGATGCTCATGCAAGCTAACGCACCTGCCATTTTCACAGAAGCACTCCTTCCTCCCCGCACCTGTCTGCAAAGTGAGGAAGGTTGGGGACTACTGTTCTAGTCAAACTTCCTGCCCATGGAATTAGATCTTACATCATCCTGGACAAATGGTTCTCCAATCCTTTCCAAAGGGTCTTTTTTCCCCATAGAATAAAAATCCTTTCTTGAAAACTTTCAGTGATAAACACCCACAATTCTGGGAGGTAAGCTGTTCCATTGGTCAATTGCTCTCACTGTCAGGAAGTTTCTCCTTGGTTCCAAGTTGGAATTTTCTTTAATGATCTTCCAATCATTACTTCTTATACTGCCCTCAGAGTCTTTGGAAAATAAGTCAACCTTCACTTCATGTACTGGAAGGCAGCTATCATGTCACCCCTAGATTTTCTCTTTGTTAGGCTAGACACACCCATAGCTCTCTCCCCCATCTGACAACAGCCACTTACCTACCATCTGGTGTTGGATTTTCAAATTGCTACCAGCTTCCCAATGACTTTCTACCTGCAAGCTTCTCACAAGCAAAGAAGTAAGGAAAAATCTCTGAAATGATTACCAAATGGGTCACGGTCAGGGGTGGGCTGCTGGGGGTTCGCAGGGTTTGGGAGAACCTCTAGCTAAGATTCTGTGCAGTTCGGAGAACCCCCAAATCCCACTCATCCCTCATGCCCATCCCTCCCCACCCGAGTCCCTACGTGGCCCGTTTTGGACGCAGGTAAGTGCACGGTATGCATGGAGGCTTGGGGAGGGTGAAAAATGGGTCTACCAGAAGTTCAGGAAGCCCCATTTCCAGAAACCAGAAGGCTTCCAGAGACTGGGGAGGCTGGTTTCACCCTCCCGGAGGCTCAAAGAAAACTTCTGGAGCCCGGGGAGGGCAAAAATGCCCCCCCTGCTGTGATGCAGGAAGCCAACTAGGCCACTCCCACCATGGCCACACCCAACCAGCAACTGGGCAGAGGACCCCTTGCTAAAATTTTTGAAGCCCACCCCTGGTCACAATTAATATAAATTGTGCAATTTCCCCCTTTTTTCTTCCAAATCGTACAATCTATTAAATATGAATATTCTATGACACCAAATGCTTGTCAGCTCTTAAAACATTCTTCCTTCCTTGACTGCATTTCTCAGGCTGAAGTTTTGTTTTGACAAATCCAGATCTAACAATGTTACGAAAGATATAAAAAAAAATCTAAACTCCTAGAATGAGTACTGAAGGGGAAAAAAATCAATTCTATTGCTATTTTTCAACATTACTGTATTTAATTTATGTCTCTTTGTGTGTTTGGACATGTGCATCCATATGAGGGAAGATCTTTTAAATTAATCAGAGAAGCAATACTTTCTATTCTTCCAATAATAGTATTATCTTAAGGACAAAGTCAGGTAGCTCAGAGGAAAGCAAAAATTAGAACAGATCATGGGAAAAGCAACTGATCAGACAAAATGCAGAAGAAGAAACTGTTTTTGCTAAGATTAACTCTTTACCAGAAAATATTTGCTAAAAGCTTCTTTAAAAGAAGGTTGCCATAACATTCAGTTATGTTACTCATTTCTGCAGTACTAATGGGAAGAGTGGTAGGATAAAATTGTACACTTAGTTAGATTGAAAGTAAATTCCACCCATCTGAGTAATATATTACATCTTTTCATATCTTCATATCTTTTGTGTATAAAAATAATTTAGAAGTCGTCCTTTGGATCTCATACAAGCCCACTACCTCTGTATTATATAGCATCACATTTTTAAAAAGCCTCCACATGAGCGTGGGGGAAAAAAAGGCATCAAGGCTCACATTAAGAGTCACATCAAGAGTCACATTAATTTAGTAAGTGGATTTTCCACACATATTTTTCAAGCTGGTGCAGAAGCATAAAAAATCGGGCTGGTTTAATGAATAGCAGAAAGATGAAGTATTTCTTTTTCATTTTCAAAGTGTGCAGAGCCCTAACATGTATAGGATTGCACTGTAAATAAATAAAGTGATTGCAACACATCCCAGAAATCAAGTGCTTATATGGAGAAGAACGTACATTACCCATCCCTGCCAAAAAGATTCAGTCGAGAGTTAAGATCTCTAAAGAGTCTTCAAATATCTTATAAGTAGTCTGTGTTGGGCTGGAAATGTCAGGGATAAAATATGAACACCAATCTTCTTCCCTAAAATGTCTTTCGGAGAATACTTGTCAGCACAAAATAAGTGAAAAGCTGGCATTTATGGTCTTTTTGAAAAGCTAAGAGCGCAGCAAGTGGCTTTTCAAGACCTGCAATATATATAATCACCCACAAGTATAGATAGTGACAATCTTGTTTTTTAATGCAGATTACAGGTAGTCCTTGACTAAATCATTTGTTTAGTGACCATTCAAAGTTACAACCGCTCTAAAAAAATCATTTATGACCAGTCCTTGCACTTACGATCGCCACACCGTCTCCTCAGTCATTAAAATTTGGGCACTTGCAACTGGTATGTAGTTATGATAGTTGTAGCATTCTGGGGTACTGTGATCATCTTTTGTGACTTTCCTGTTGGCGTTCCTGGTTGACAAGCACAGTCAATAGGGGAATCTGGGTTGGCTTAACAACTGTGAGATTCACTTCACAACCGCAATGATTGGCTTAAGAACATGGCCAAAAAAAAGCTGATAAAATGAGACATGATTCACATAACCACGGTAGCGCAGTGGTTAGAGTGCAGTACTGCAGACTACTTCTGTTGATCACCAGCTGTTAGCAATTTGGCAGATCGAATCTCACCAGACTCAAGGTTGACTCAGCCTTCCATCTTTCCGAGGTGGATAAAATGAGGAGCCAGATTGTTGGGGGCGATAGGCTGACTCTGTAAATCGCTTAGAGAGGGCTGTAAATCACTGTGAAGTGGTATATAAGTCTAAGTGCTATTGCTACTGCTGTAACAACTACCTGGCTTAGCAATGGGACTTCTATCCCCAAAACCCCTCACACACAACACCAACAACAATCATATTGTTGGAAGAAATATCCATCTGGGTTCAGTTCCAAGTGGGGACAAAGACACTGGAAACATGGAAGCTGCTTGGAAAGATGGTTTAATGGTGGTCAGGATCACATGGCTTGAGATCCTGAACAGAAAAGGGCTGAGATCCTGTGTGCTCCCTGGCTTTATGCTTTTTCTGAGCTTTGAACTTTCTGGGGCACAGGAAGAGTATCCTGATTGGTTGTCAGACTCCCAGGGGGTGGGGGTCTTAGCTAATGTTGTAGGTTGTCTCTCAAGCTTGCTTGAGCCTTGCCATGTGGTAAGATTCTGTTGCTAGATGGGTAGGGGCTAATCCTATCTTTGTCATGTAGACAATGGACTGGCTCAGGCCTTAATGGCCCATTGACAAAGGTGGGGGGGAGTTGCTTTGTCTTTAAAACATGTTTCTCCATTTCTCATCCAGGGAAATATATTCTGCCTTTTTAAATATTTTCTAAAATATTTCATTCTTCTAGGAGGGGGGTGGGTGCTAAATTCCTACAATATGAAGTGCATTGGGCTGAAAGAGAATGACTGACTCAGCCAACTTCCATGCCTAAGGTGCAACTAGAATTCAGTCTCCTTTAGACCAAACTGGCTCTTATACTTAATCTGATCTTGAAAAAAGATAAGCAGGATTGATTACCACTTGGGTAGAAGGTCATAAAAAAATCCCAGGGCTGTGGTCTTGACTTGAATTCCTCCCCCCACCCCAATTTCTGGCCATCAAAAGAAACCTTATATAGGCTGGTATTGTTTCCAAAGAATCAGTCACCAGAAGTTAAGTACAACTTAAAATGATTTAATTGTCATCAAGATTGCAGTGGTCCTTCCTAACCTTTATCTCACAATAGTTAAAGAGTTTAATTAATTAATTAATTCATGTTCTATGCCTGTCCATCTCAAACAAATCTAGGCAATGAACAATCATAAAATCAATTAAAACCATGTACAAACATAGTATAAATAATAAATATATGTTTTGTTGTTGTTAGTTGCGAAGTCATGTCTGACCCATTGTGACCCATGGCCAACGTTCCTCCAGACCTTCCTGTATTCTACCATCCTCCGGAGTCCATTTAAGCTCACACCTACTGCTTCAGTGACTCCATCCAGCCACCTCATTCTCTGTCGTCCCGTTCTTCTTTTGCCCTCAATCTTCCCCACCTTCTCCACGGAGTCCTTCCTTCTCATTAGGTGGCCAATGTATTTGAATTTCATCTTCAGGATCTGGCCTTCTAAAGAGCAGTCAGGGTTGATCTCCTCTGGAACTGACCGGTTTGATCACCTTGCAATCCAAGGGACTCGCAGGAGTCTTCTCCAGCACCATAGTTCAAAAAAATATATATGTAGAATCCAAGAAAAAGTTAACCATAGATGTTAATAATACCAGGGAACAAGGGCCTTTTACATATTCAAGAGCCCACACACATAACTGGATTTACAAGGTCTTCCAAAAGGCCAACAGTGCCTGGAATAAGAAAGGCTGAGCACCAAAGAATCGAGGCCTTTGAACTCTGGTGCTGAAGAAGACTCCTGCGAGTCCCTTGGACTGCAAGGCAAACAAACAAGTCAGTCCTAGAGGAGATCAACCCTGAGTGCTCTTTAGAAGGCCAGATCCTGAAGTGGAAACTCAAATACTTTGGCCACCTAATGAGAAGGAAGGACTCACTGGAGAAGAGACCAATGCTGGGAAAGATTGAGGGCAAAAGAAGAAAGAGACAACAGAGAACGAGGTGGCTAGATGGAGTCACTGAAGCAGTAGGCATGAGTTTAAATGGACTCCAGAGGATGATAGAGGACAGAAAGGCCTGGAGGAATGTTTTGTCCATGAGGTCGCAATGGGTCGGACACGACTTTGCAACTAACAACAACAAAAAAACTCCAGAGGGAAGATTTCTAGTGGGCAGGCACTATGGCATCCTAGTCTCCACCAGTGAACATTCTTTGGCTGGACTGTACCCACGCTGCTGAATTGCATTGGACATGAAAAAACAACTGGGAGAATATGGTTGCATAAATGATCCAGCCTTGCATAGTAATATCAACTATCCTTTTGTCTGTCCATTGTTTTCCTCAATAAAATATATGTCTCATATCTCCAACAGCCAGGGTATGGGGAAGAAAGGAATGATGGATGGATGGATGGATGGATGGATGGATGGATGGAAGGAAGGAAGGAAAGAAGGAAGGAAAGAAAGAAAGAAAGAAAGAAAATTGTTCTGAGAGACAACCGTGATGATTCACCACCTTCTAAACTTAAAGAATGATACAGCAGGATTACAACATATGATACAAAAATGAAACCTGCAATTTAAACTTTATTATGGCCAAAGGCTACCATAAAACAATACAATATAAAAAGTTCTTAAAAATTACATTATAAAGAAATTCACAAAACCAATCACACTATAGCCAAAACTACAGTAGTACTGACTACCAAAAATAACAAGTCAGAGCTGTAAAACTATACAATAGACAAACTGATCTGGAATATGTAACAAGCAATCTAATAACTCTGATAAAACAAATAAAATCAAGATCAAAATAAAATTACTCTACATAAAAATATGCTAAACCAGGGTAAAACAATAAAATATGAATTTATTAAAAAGTGAGACTAAAATGTCTGGCAAATATTATGTAGAAAAGAAGCAACTATTTCAGTTGCTTAGGAAAGGAAAGAAAAAGGAAAGGTCAGTTTGAGGGGAAAAGAAGGAAAAAAAACATTTTGAAGGAACCAACATCTTCCTGATCTTAAATGTAACCACAAAGCATCAGCAAAGAATGTCTGAAAATCTTGCCAAGAAAACAGCAAGGACATTAGTTTCCTGAAGACACTAAAACAAAATACTCAAACCAAACCATCATGTACATACTGTATAATATTCAACTTATTTCTTTTCAAAGAAACTAATGTTGTGAAAACTGAAACAAAAGTATGAAATTTTACTGATTTTATCGAAGTGCAATGTTTTTAGCTTTCCTATTCATCTTGATTATTCATTTTATTTGTTTACAGTTTGAGACCCATTCATTCTTTTTTTCATTCACAATCAACTAACTCAGTGTAGTTCTTTTTTACTGATAACTTACTTTTCCATTCAGTCCACTGTCATTTAACACACTGTCATGTGTAATACCAAAGAACAAAAATGTTAAACAAGCTCATTTTTAAAAAAGCAACTCAGGCACACATTCACATACATCTCAATAGCCACCATTTTATTTATCCTGATTAAATTAAATAATCCAATAGGGGGGGAAACCAAAACCAAAGCCACACAAAATAATAAACAAAATAAGGAAATGAATGACAGAACAATTAATAAGTGGAACAACTTGCCTGAAGAAGTTATGAATGCTCCAACACTGGAAATTTTTAAGAAAATGTTGGATAACCATCTGTCTGAGATGGTGTAGGGTTTCCTGCCAGGGGCAGGGGGTTGGACTAGAAGGCCTCCAAGGTCCCTTCCAACTCTGTTGTTGTTGTTGTTATGAATGTATGTATCCACAAGTACATAAGACACGAAGCAGCAGGTATTAAGAACACTATTGAACATTAATTAGACCAGCCTGAAATATTGGGTAGTTTTATCCAGTATGAAAACGTTCTGAATTGGTGTGGCATTTCCTGTCAGAGGTTAATGATAACATGGACACTTGTCTATAGGTTTTTTAAAGGACAGAACATCTTTTAAGTAATGATAGTTGTTTGATAGATTGTATCTAGATCAGAGGTGGGTTTCAAAATTTTTTACTACCGGTTCTGTGGGTGTGGCTAGGTGGGCGTGGCATGGCTTGATGGCTTGGTGGATGTGGCTTGGTGGATGTGGCAGGGGAAGGATACTGTAAAATCTCCATTCCCATCCCACTCCAGGGGAAGGATACTGCAAAATTCCCATTTCTTCCAGATCAGCTGAGACTTGGGAGGCAGAGAATAGATGGGGGCGGGGCCAGTCAGAATTTTTACTACCGGTTCTCCGAACTACTCAAAATTTCTGCTACTGGTTCTCCAGAGCTGGTGAGAACCTGCTGAAACCCACATCTGATCTAGATGTTGAATAGCCCTAAACACTTAATAGCCACTTGTCAGAAATGCTGTCGCAACAACCTGGACTATAGATCCCATATTGAGTAAGTTTAATTAAAATTGCTATAAAAAAATTAAAAATCAATTTTTTGATACTATCAAGCTAAAAACATCAAATCAACATAAGGATACCAATCCTTATGTAATTTAAAAAATACAGAGTAATACTTTAAGGGAGAACAGAAATGTTTCCCCAAGCACCAAAACTAATCTTAGAGGTACCAAGTTTCTTCACCAGAGTGAATCTAACTCACTTAGTACATATTTACATAAAAATATGAGAAATAAATAGACTTCCTTTAAGAAGCCACCAGTTAGGAATAAGATAACCATGTCAAAATTTTAATTACCTACTTTCACAATAATCTTGCTAGGAAATAATATGCTAGTGGAATAAATGATAATATAGTGATTAGAAACTGCTATTCTTCTTGCTGCCATTCTTTTAGTTACACACATTATAAGACCTTACTTTCTGATTATTGAAAAGATCATCTATAGACTATTATAAATACAGATAAAATTTGCCCCTAATTATGGAGCCCTGCTTTTTTGCTTGAAATTAAGGTCAAATAGAATGACAAGTTCTGGAGAAAAAGCTTTTTAACTTTAAAACTTTCTCCTCTGAGAATTAGTTATTTTTATCATAATCTGCTTTCTGGGGGTCTGCTCTAAAAGATATGCTAAAAATACAATAATTTACTGAAGGAACCAGTAGCAAGAATAGTAGTTTCTATTATTTTGTTGTACTATCTCTAGTATATTTGATCTGAAAATAAACAGACACAACGTTTTATGCAGCCCTATGTAAACTTACTATCTACAAATTAATTAAAGCTTTGGTGAGCAAACTATTTAAAGCAGAGATAATTATGAACTTTAAAGAGTTGCACACTTCAAAAGGAGATCAATTGCACAATTGGAATGAAACTTACATTTAGTCTTTCTGGCTGTTGTTTAGTCACATACTGTATACACTTTGTGTGTGTTTGTGTTTCTGTGTGCATATATGCATGTGTGGTGCAGAATATTGCCTGAGATGCTGGCAAACTATAAATCTGCAGCTCTACCGTAGTTTTTACCATTGATTAAAAAAAAACCATTTTCCAATTCATATCTGTATTCTTAAAAGATTAAGGGTCCAATTTTAAAATGGTTTTTGATGAAATATACTTCGATCAGAAAAAAATATTATAGAAGCCCATGTTTCATCTAAAGTTTTCATCTAAATTTTGTATATTTTGTCAATATACAAATTGTAAATTTTGTAAAGAGCCATGGTGGCGCAGTGGTTAGAGTGCAGTACTGCAGGCTACTTCTGCTGCCTACCAGCTGCCAGCAGTTTGGCAGATTGAATCTCACTAGGCTCAAGGTTGACTCAGTCTTCCATCCTTCCTAGGTGGGTAAAATGAGGATCCAGATTGTTGGGGACAATAGGCTGACTCTGTAAACCACTTAGAGAGGGCTGTAAAGCACTGTGGAGCGGTATATAAGTCTAAGTACTAGCTAGTGCTAGTATATGACAACAACAAAAAAAGTGATGCATGCAACAATCCATTTATATGCATTTATTGTTTCACCTTTTCCTTATCAGAGGACTCCTTTTTTTGTCTGGAAGAAAGAGTAGTAGTAGTAGTAGTAGTAGTAGTAGTAGTAGTAGTAGTAGTAGTAGTAGTAATAATAATAATAATAATAATAATAATAATAATAATAATAATAATAATAATAATAATATCAGAGTTGGAAGGGACCTTGGAGGTCTTCTAGTCCAACCCCCTGCCCAGGCAGGAAACCCTACACTATTTCAGACAAATGGCTATCCAACATTTTCTTAAAAATTTCCAGTGTTGGAGCATTTACAACTTCTGCAGGCAAGTTGTTCCACTGATTAATTGTTCTAACTGTCAGGAAATTTCTCCTTAGTTCTAAGTTGCTTCTCTCCTTGATTAGTTTCCACCCATTGCTTCTTGTTCTTCCCTCAGGTGCATTGGAGAATTGTTTGACTCCCTCTTCTTTGTGGCAACCCCTGAGATATTGGAACACTGCTATCATGTCTCCCCTAGTCCTTCTTTTCATTAAACTAGGCATACCGAGTTCCTGCAACCGTTCTTCATATGTTTTAGTCTCCAGTCCCCTAATCATCTTTATTGCTCTTCTCTGCACTCTTTCTAGAGTCTCAATATCTTTTTTACATCGTGGAGACCAAAACTGAATGCAATATTCCAAGTGTGGCCTTACCAAGTCATTATAAAGTGGTATTAACACTTCACGTGATCTTGATTTAAACTGAATGAGTGAATTAAATAGTTGCAGAGAAAATCAGCTATCATAGCTACTTAATTTTATACTAGAATATCTGAAGCATGAAACTTTGGTTGAGTAAAATTCTATGATTTAGAGCAATAGTTTGTAAAAACGAAAAGGGCTGAAGGTTCCTATTAAGTAGACAACTTATTATTTCCTTGTTACTTATTGATACACATGAGTGCCTAATTGCTTAAAGACAGTAGTACTATTTATCTTTTTGGGAAAAACATTTTTGAGACTGTATGCGAAAGATAAATCAAAGAAAAATAAAATGCTTATGCCTTTGGCAGGTATTAATTTCAATTATTAAGCAGTCCTGGTAGTTGTCTGAAGAATATGGGAACAAAAGTCATTACTATTCCCCATGGAAGCTGTAGGCTAATTGTTCAACTTGTTCAACTTCAATCAATTCCAGCCTGCCTAAGCGAATGCATTAGAATTTTGCTGCATTGCAACTTAACAGATTCGCTTTCCCTTTTATGTGAGGGTTCATCATCTGACTGTTAAAAATCCTATGGGAAGAGCTGCGTAAATGCTAAAATAGAGTCCCAAAGAAATTTAACAATCAGCCACTATTACCATGTATTGGCAAATTGATTAATTTCTCGGTGTGGCAAAGTTAATTGCTTACAATAAGTCCATGAGATGAAAATGATAAGTTCTCTACAGACGGGGTGGTGGTGGTGGTTCGGAAGATATAAAATAATGAAGCACTAAATAATGATATTTGAATTGGTACGCTGCTACACAAAAATTTTGGCAACTTTGGTCAAATTTTTGCCAGATATGCATGTTATATACAGCTAAATCAGCATTTTAAATCATTTGGGAATGAAGTGACAGTAAAATGCACAGTATGTGATGCTAAAATGCTCTAATTATGTGATACTTTTTTCACTTCAAATCTGTCAGAATCAGGTAGGTTACTGATTAGGTTTCTAAAATATTATTATTTCTATGTGCTTGAATGTAATATTGTATAGAAATAAGTCCTATTTATTTAGAGGATTTCACTAAAGGTAATAAAAAATGTGAAATATTAACCTACCTTCCTTTATTTGATTGAATGTATTAAAAATAGATAAAAGTCCCCCTGATTTGCTATCTGACACGGAAATTTTGCGTAGAAATGTTGTGTAGGATGATCAAGATGTGATCAAGCTCTAGACTCCTCTGAAAATCTATATCTATATCTATATCTATATCTATATCTATATATCTATATCTATATATAAAGTTATATAAAGCTGATACATAGGTTTAATATGTAGACATCAGGAGAGAAGAAAAAGTATGATCTGAAATGTAGGACTAGCTCAGTGGCCATATTGTAACTTTCTATGTATGTCTTGGCCTCCTTATAAGTAATAAATCAATAGAGTTAAAGCCTGCATATAATACTAATATAATTATATATAATTAAATATAATAACTAATATAATACTTTCCTCCCTTGTAGAGGTAAAACAGAAATTTGAAACAATATATTAAAAGTTTGCCATCTTTCGTCTCCTTGATTCTTCTCCTTTTTTTCATTTGACTTAAAAAGTTAAGGGAAAAAAGCAGTTTAGAGATCTTACAAATTATATTTATACAAGTTAAAAAAGTAATAAACTGCCCAGAAATACGTGAAAGTGAGATAGACAGCATATAGCAAAAGCAATAGCACTTATACTTATCATGTTTCCCGGAAAATAAGACCCTGTCTAATATTCTTTTGAACCCCGAAAAAAGTGCTTGGTTTTATTTTCAGGAAGGTGTTATTATTTTGGGGCACATGGAGCAAGACCGGGCTCCTCTTGCCGTCTTACCTGATTTCCAGCTCTGTCTCCCTAAACTTAACCAGAGGAAATGGCGGGGACCGGCTGCGCATGTGGTTAAATATTTTTGGGGAGGGCTTATTTTCACGGGGGACTATTTTAGCACCTGCGTTCAAAAGCCTGACTGGACTTATTATCAGGGGATGTCTTATTTTCAGGGAAACAGGGTATATACCGCTTTACGGTGCTTTCCAGCCCTCTCTAAGCGGTTTACAGAGTCAGCATATTGCCCCCAACAATCTGGGTCCTCATTTTACTCACCTCAGAAGGGTGGAAGGCTGAGTAAACCTTGCGTCTGGTGAGATTTGAATTGCCAAATTGCAGGCAGCCGGCAGGCAGCAATAGCAGCCTGCAGTACTGCACTCTAACCACTGAGCCACCATAGCACACCGACAAGGACAAACCAGATGATTCACACAATTTGTCCCACTTTGTTCCTAACACATGCCTCTGGAGCTATCTGCTCTGAGTTTTGGGAATCTTAATTCTTTCACCAGTTTTTTCTCACTCCCCACATATAAAGATGTGTTTTGGAAAAAAAAAATGGCACAGTGGTAGTTGGCAAATAAACAAAGTGTTCAGAACAGAAGTCTCCACAGCAAGGAGGCCATAGGTCAAGACAGCATCCAAGTTCTTTGTTATGATGCATGCATGACGAAATGAGGTTTACATTTCACAGCTGTACCTGGCATCTTGGTTTTTGTTCTCCCTATTGCATATACTTCTCCTTGAGGAAAATACCAATTTTTCCTCATTCTGCGTACAACAATCCTGACTTGGATTAGGCCACTTGAAATTCAAGTGAAACAGAAACTTAAACAAGATTGTACAAAATTTTAAGGATTGTATAGCAGTTTGTTTGATATTACCATTGAAATGATGTCAATCAGTACATAATAAGTTGAAAACAACTGAATGACTAAACAACAATAGATGAATAGAATGAATGAGCTGGTAGGGACCTTGAATTCTAGTCCAGCCCCCTGCTCAAGCAGGAGAACCTATGCCATTTCAGATAAGTCTCTTCTTAAAAACATCCAGTGATGGAGCACCCGTGATTTCTGGAGGCAAGCTGTTCCACTGATCCTCACTGTTAGGAAGTTTCTCCTTAATTCCAGGTTGCTTCTTTCTTTGATTAGTTTGATTAGATGAAGGAGTATAAAAGAAACCAATTTAAATCATCAATGCAAAAAAAACATTTTAAACTAAAATTTCAATGAGTACCTACCTTGCCTTATTTTTTAGAGTACCATTTCAAAGTTAAAGGAAATTCCAAATATATCTTCCTAAAAAGGAAAAGGGACCCCTTTTAAAGCAATTATTAGGGGAAAGGGATATTACCTCCAATTTATATTGCTAATGTAGATTATTCAGAATGGAGAAATTATCATTTTTTTTAAAGAACAAGCTGCAACTTGCAAAATTGGGCTGGGGAAAATGTATCTTGGAAGATAAAATCCCCAATACAGATTGAATCTCTTTCTTCCGTGGTTACTTTTTGCATAAACCATGTCTGTCTCAAGAAACAGGGCCACCGAGAGAATTATTAAGTGCTGGAACTAATACAGATATGGGCCCCCTGCCCCTCCGTGCATGCATACGCGAGCCCTCCCTCATACACCCCATGCATGCACGTGTGGTCCCCCTGCATGTGCTGCGCCCCACCGTGCATGCTCAGCAGAGACCCAAAGACCATTTCCACACCAATTAAATGTGTGACATCCACATGGTGAAAATAAAGCTGTTTTACGTTGCTCAAGTATTCTTGCTTGTGCACTTTTACATTTTTCTGCCATGTTGGCTGCATTGTCATGCATGATAATCCGACAGTGGTATAGAACATTGAAACAATATAGAATTCTACTATTGTTTTTCTTTTTAAAAATTTTGGTTTTGTAAAAAAATTATTTTTTTTTTAATTTAAATTTTTTAAAAAATTTAAAAATTCCCCTTTGTGGGCCACCTTTGAGCTTGTCTGAACCGCCCCCCCAGGCCTGTCAAGAAATAGATGCACATACCAATCAGCATAAAATTATACTGAAGTATATTACTGAATTGTAAACAGATATTCAAAAATCATGATAGAAAGACAGACAGATAGATAGATGATGGAAAGAAGATATAATACGCTGCATTTTCACAGAAAGCCTTGTAAGAATTACAGCTACCATTTTGCCTATATAATTTTACTAAGAAGTTTTGGATTATAAAAGGATTCCCTTTGGTTTGCACACAAACAACTGATGTGTCCTTATATATGGAGAGCAGGGAATAGAACCTGTTATATTTTGGATACAAACTTAACGGAGCTGGGACAAAACTTAACTGGCATCACTAAAGGAGGCTGAATCTATTGTTGCAAGGGGAAAAAAAAAGATGTATTTCTGATGTTCCATGTACTTGTCAGAATTAGGGATATAAAATAAATCTGCCACAGATTTGTATGGTATTCTACAACTACCCATCCTTTCTATTCAAAAATGCAAACAAATACAAATCCAAGAGATTTGTTTTTGAGGCATGACTCAGGAAAAAAAATGTGAAAAGTAGACATTTCAGGAGCAAAGAATGATAGCAAAGAAATTTGCCTTTTAAAAATATATTTAGGTGTGTGTGTTGTGTGTATATATGCTGGCTTCTGCCAGGCTCAGTCTCCTCTTGGGTCATGGGATAAGCTTTTGGTTTTGTGCTTAAGCTGATCCTTAAGCCTCCAAAGAACTTTCAGTGAAGAATTCAGTTCTAGGCTGCATAAACAGAGGGATAGAATCAAGATCACGTGAAGTGTTAATACCACTTTATAATGCCTTGGTAAGGCCACATTTGGAATATTGCATCCAGTTTTGGTCTCCACGATGTAAAAAAGATGCTGAGACTCTAGAAAAAGTGCAGAGAAGAGCAATAAAAATGATTAGGGGACTGGAGGCTAAAACATATAAAGAATGGTTGCAGGAACCGGGTATGTCTAGTTTAATAAAAAGAAGGACTAGGGAAGACATGATAGCACTGTTCCAATATCTCAGGGGGGTTGCCACAAAGAAGAGGGAGTCAAACAATTCTCCAAAGCACCTGAGGATAGGACAAGAAGCAATGGGTGGAAACTAATCAAGGAGAGAAGCATTTTAGAACTAAGGAGAAATTTCCTGACAGTTAGAACAATTAATCAGTGGAACAACTTGCCTCCAGAAGTTGTGAATGCTCCAACACTGGAAATTTTTAAGAAGATGTTGGATAACCATTTGTCTGAAGTGGTGTAGGGTTTCCTGCCTAAGCAGGAGGTTGGACTAGAAGACCTCCAAGGTCCCTTCCAACTCTGTTATTCTATTCTAATTCACAGGTTGAAGCAATTGCCAAGGGAGATAGTTATGTTTTTTACTAGAATCCTCTTTCAATTATTTCAAGAGTGGAGGACCTGGGCTGGCAAACGGAAGCACCGGTTCTGGTTCTCATTCATTCATTCATTCATTCATTCATTCATTCATTCATTCATTCATTCATTCATCCTTCATCCCATCCATCCATCCTCCATCCACACTTCTTTCAACTCACTCTAGGCAGGGGTCTCCAACCTTGGTCCCTTTAAGACTTGTGGACTTCAACTCCCAGAGTCCCTCCCAGAGTCCCTCCCAGAGCAAAGCTGGCTGAGGAACTCTGGGAGTTGAAGTCCACAAGTCTTAAAAGGACCAAGGTTGGAGACCCCTGTTCTAGGCCGTTCCCAATCAAAGATTAAAAGACATATAAAATCATATAGAAATTATAAAACTAAACCAATTAAAACATTAAAAACAACAAAACCTGGTGCCAAATCAATCTTTGAATGTGTGACTATCTTCTTGTCACAGTGTTGGGGGGAAAGTCAGATCTTCAAAGCCTTACGAAGGCTAAATGTTCTATAGGGCAGCTGCTATCATGGAAAGGGGCAGGCTTCCTAGCTTCCATTAGATGGCAGATTAAAGGAAGGAAGACTAAATGGTTTCATAAAATAGGTTTAGTGGGGTTGTTTTATTTGAGGTAGTAGTACTTCAAATAGGTAGGTAAGGTAGTATCACCAAATACCCCATAGAGAAGAATATAGCTCTTTTTTGTGACATTAAAAATTACAACAGGAATTATTGAAAGGGATGTACAAAATCAGAACCAAACAGCTTCAAGGACCCCAATTGTAAGAATACACTTACAATAAAACAATTTGCGTGTCAAAACAGTCTCAGCACTGACATTGTTTTAATGGAAAAACTTAAGAGTTTGATTTCCTCCGTGGTCCATCAGTTTACAATAAAGGGGTGGCACAGAGAGGGACTTCTCAGGGTGCCGTCCGCCAAGCAATGTCGGCTGGTGGCCCCCAGGGGAAGGGCCTTCTCTGTGGGGGCTCCCACCCTCTGGAATGAACTTCCCCCTGGACTTCGTCAACTGCCTGACCTTCGGACCTTCCACCGCGAGCTGAAGACTGATCTGTTTATTCGCGCAGGACTGGCATAGGAATTTTAAATAGCTTTTAATATTTGATATAAATTTTATGGGGTTTTTTACGGTTTTAAATGTTTTAATCTGGCCTTATATCTAATAAGTTTTTTGACTATCGTTTTATTTGTATATTATTGCTGTTTTATCTTGGCTGTGAACCGCCCTGAGTCCTTCGGGAGAACGGCGGTATAAAAATCCAATAAATAAATAAATAAATAAATAAATAAATAAATAAATAAATAATTGCTTACTACAACATTCAGGAACTCAACACAAAGAAACCCGAGAAATGTTGAAATGGGTTGAAAGTTCCTATTTCACATAAATAAAAGTGCACCACTCAGAGAAGGGTTGTTTGTCAGTTTAAGCTTTCATTTTAGATTCCCTTAATTATCTTACAAAACAGAATAAACCTATAATACAGTACGTAGTTTGGTTATTCCTGTATTTCTTCGGAAAGCAAAGCAAATGACCTCCTATATATCTGAAATTTTTAATTTTTCTACTAAAAATTTCCTTCATGTAGACTAAAATTGCTAATATGTCAATTTAGAACTAAGACTTGAAGTGATGACAAATCTCTTTTCCATTCTCTTTCTATTATTAATATTGAGTTCTTATCTTGTAACTCTCAAGGCAAATGACATTCACTTAAACTTCCCAACTCGTGTCTATGCTGTGCTGCCAAGAATGCAGCTAAAAAAATTGCCTTGAACTTACACAAACAAACATCTTGACTGATCTCAGGGGTAAAGAAAGATGGTTTTCTAGAAGTTTTTAAGAAAAACACTGGAGGTTTTTAAGAAGATATTGGATAACTATTTGTCTGAAGTGGTCTAGGGTTTCCTGCCTAAGCAGGGGGATGGACTAGAAGACTTCCAAGGTCCCTTCCAACTCTGTTATTCTATTTTATAGTCGGCTTACATTGATGATGAAACCTTATCTGGGAAAATCTGGACAGTTGACTAAAATTAGATAGAAACATCCTTGAAGGTGACACTGGCAAATGATTTCTCTACTGAGAAATGAGAACTGAGACAAAACAGATGGCCTTCCCCGCTTACATTCCTCAGAAAGTAAATCAAAGTACAGGATACATAGGCATCAAGAAAAAGGCTATAAACTAAAGAATGCACCCAGGCCCCCTCCACACAAGAATGGCAGCATCACAATAGGGATCTATGGGATCTGACAAATGCTTTTTCTCTTTTCCCCCCCAGCGACAGTCAGATTTGACAAAGCCTTCCTTGTAAAAATCTCATTATTTCCTTTGCTGGGGTAATGTGAAGTTGTTCTATCTTCAGAGCTGGCCTCTACTTAAGAGCTTTTCAGTTAAAGCTGCGGTGGTGCAGTGGTTACAATGCAGTACTGCAGGCTACTTCTGCTGATCACTGGCTACCAGCAGTTTGGCAGATCGAATCTCACCAGGTTCTTCAAAGTTGACTCAACCTTCCATTCTTCCGAGGTGAGTAAAATGAGGAGCCAGATTGTTGGGGGCAATATGCTGATGCTGTAAACAGCTTAGAGAGAGCTGGAAAGCACTGTGAAGCAGTATGTAAGTTTAAGTGCTATTGCTATTGCTAGAGAGGGAAGAGGAAGAAGGAAAAGGCCACTATACTGGACTGAATTCAAACTATGTAATGTAACAAATAAATGGGCCTTTATAGAAAGCGAGAGATGGTTTGTTATTTTATTCATCAATTTTTTCTTTGACAAAAAATTATGAAACTATTCCTGGAGAAAGGTATAATAAAACGTGCAATATAACTTTGTTAATGTTGTACGTTGGCCATTGGAAACATGTTCTTATTAACATTTTATGTTGTTTATTTTAGACTTCTGCTTTGTAATCTCTGCTTTATTTATGTATCTAAGAAAAGGAACACAAAAGTAGTAACAATCAAAGGAAAATATACTATTTTGTTTAGTATTGCAATGCAAAGGACTTGTCTTAAACAGATTAGGTCTACCTCAGGGCTCTATATGGTACTTGAATATCTATTTGTATCAATATTGGGATTGTTATTATTGATAATATACTTGTCAACTTATTAGTGCTATTAGCTAGAATTATTTTGCCAAAATATAGGGGGGAAAAACATTCACAACAATTTTTTTCAGTATTTCTTTGTTTAGTTGTCATAGAAATAACATGGAAATATCAGCAAGATAAATTCTTCTTCCTTATAATGACTGTCAATTTGCAGAAAACCCTTGCTTGAATGAATCCACCATGGAAGGAAAAAAAAACACCAGAACTATCCACAAAATTAATGAAAAGAACAAGAATGAAAATAAGTAAAATATTTCAATTCCATTATTGCATTAACAACACTGGTAGAAGGCCATCAAAAATATTGACTGAGTGAAATTTCCAGGAGCAAGTCTATTGTTTGTATGTATCAGGAATGTGGACTAGATGACATGGCCACTACCTGGATACATTACTGGCTAAAAAGTTATACTCAAAGAATAAAATTAAAAAAAACACACACAAGAAAGAAGGATTGAATGGAGATTTTCAAGAATACTGGCCCTTTCAATTTTTCAAAAAATATATATTAATGAATCAGATTAAGTAGAATGATGAAGGGATAAAACTATCCAGTGGAATTTTATTTTTATCTTTCAGGATATTAGTAATCTCGTCCAATTTTGTGACATCTGCAAATTTGTTAAGCATCTTCACAAATAGTGATCATATTTACCAAATTTGCAGATGTAAGAAAATAGATGGGATCACTAATATCCTTGTAACCAAAACAAAATTTCAAGGGATAGTTTGAGAAACAAACTGAAGGTTGAATTTAACAGAGGTAAACATACAATTCTTAATCTGGAAGTATATTAAATGCACAACTATGGGAACAGGGCTGGTGAAAAATGTTTTGAAATAATAGTTTACATTCAATTGAATTTTACCTAGCTGGTGGCTGGAAAAATTAAAAATGGGCTCTTGAAATGGAACGGAAGGACACAGATTCCCAGAACGCCCAGTATTATTTTGCACAAAAAGGGGACATAATTGGATTAATTTTGTAGCAAGGAAGATACAAAGAAGCTCCTTGGTGAATATTGGGCTAATGCCTTGATGTTTCCTAAAGTCACAGTTTTATATGTGTTGAGTTTGGTGATAGTTTTTACAATAGTACTTTAATTGTACTAATTACAGAATGCTTGCTAGTAGTTTGGCTAAATGAACTGTGACTTGATACTTAATGCTGTCATTATACTGTTATTATTCTAGAAGAATGAGTTGTTTGGGAGTGAAGATTATTGCCTTTACTTAAGTGGATTATTCTGATATTCTAATAATTGTGATAATTAATACACTTATAATGAACATTGTTATGGAAATTTGATACCGCCAGGCAGATTTAATCAGTCCACTCTGACAAGTTCATTCGAGTTTCCAGGCGTTCATATGGAGGGGATTCCTTGAAGTAGGAAGAACAACTTCTCATAAGTCTAATAATATTCCTAAGTAAAGGAGTGTTTCCTGAGATAAGGTGCTGGGCATGAACTATACGGTTTCTTATTCTGTCTTCAAACATTCAAAATCAGTAAACCAATGACAAATGTGTCAAAAGTGACATACCACAATGTTTAGGGTAACAAGTCCCCTTGCACATTTTTTGTAGGCTGTGAAGCAGTGGTGGGATTCAAAATTTTTTACTACCGGTTCTGTGGGCATAGCTTGGTGGGCGTGGCAGGGGAAGGATACTGTAAAATCCCCATTCTCTCCCGGATCAGCTGGGACTCGGGAGGCAGAGAATAGATGGGGGTGGGGCCAGTCAGAGGTGGTATTTACCGGTTCTCTGAACTACTCAAAATTTCTGCTACTGGTTCTCCAGAACTGGTCAGAACCTGCTGAATACTACCTCTGCTGTGAAGACCGTGTGAGAATGGAGTGTGCTTTCCCACCAGAGGTCATGAAAGAGGGCCATGGTTTCATGGTTTTGAGACCCTCCAAAAATGAGATTGATTTACTTGTATTTCATTTTGTAATCATTTGACATTTTCATATACATAGAAGTAGACATGATTGGTCTGTATTTTTCTAAATAAATTATATACAAATAGTTTCTCTTTTGTTTCTGTGTGTGTGTGTGTGTGAGAGAGAGAGAGAGAGAGAGAGAGACAGACAGACAGACAGAGAAGCAGATTTAAGTGAGGCATTTTCCAAATTGTTTACATGCCCCAAAGATTCATCATCGCTGTTGTAAATCCTGAAGGAAACATACAATACCTGCTTGCAACAGGTTGTCTGTTAACACTGAGAGTTGATTGGAGTTGGACAATTAATAAATTCACGTAAGGTTAAAAGAAAGAAGTAATGTTGAAAGGAACACTGAAAGGTGAAATTAATGAATATAAACTTCTTTCTTTTTGAACAAGTTATATAGGATTAGAGATCATCTTTAAACATGATTAGCCTCATAGCAGGCATAATTATTGTATATCTAAACATACAGGATTAGAGCGAACATCTAAAGATTGCAAGTAATCTTTTATTAGTGTAGCTAATTTTGTTATCACAGCTATTTTACCAACAAAAATATTTTAGCTATATTTATCACATTTTAAGAATATAGCTGTTTAACTTAATTGTGATGGTTTCGTTTTGCTTTTTTATTAATAATTACTTATAAATACTTTAAGAAATTAAATCTGTTGTAAAAAGTTACTAGGAAATAAATTAACTTAAATGTATGTTTTCAGGTTGTCAGGTAAATAAATGATTGTTCATTATACCAATACTGCATAATAAATTATTTTACAGATAGTAATTGCCCTAACAATAAAATATTTCCTTAGGAATACATGTGAAAGCAAATTGTATAATTTTATAATGCTCTCTTTGGTAAATCTATAAAATATATAGTTGGAAATTCAGCTATCAAATGTTAATTATTAATATCAATCAAATTAAATAATCATTTACTGGTCAATTATGGTATTCCAAAGTTTATGTCTCAAACCTTGTTACTTTTCCTTGGAATTAATGACCATTACCTCATTGATACAGATTATTATACATATATCCTAATTATTGGGGTTGTCTCAAAAAGAGGTAGATGGATGCATAGTTTCTCTCTCTCTCTCTCTCTCTCTCTCTCTCTCTCTCTCAAAAAACAAACAAACAAACAACCTTTTCATTGTGTTATCTATATATAAAATACATAAATAAAAATAGGAAATTAACTGAAGAAAAAAGAAAGAGGGATAGAAAATATGAGATGCAAGTTAAGAAAGAAAAAGGCATTGACTACCGACTACTTTTAGCACAGTACAAGATAACAACATTACAACCTCAACTTTTTACTTTTACACATTAGTATATAACTAGCCATTTCTATAACAACAAATCTGTCTAATCAGCAAAACCAAAGTCAGAGCTTCATTTTTTTCCCATTAGTAGCACAACATCCAGAAGTGATATCCAAATAAAAAATATAAATATAGTCTCCTCTGACTAGAACAATCAGTTGAACCATTACTGCTTTATCTTCCTTGTTGCTGAAATAATATGTATTTGTTTGCGTTTAATAATTTTTACAAACGATCATCCTTTATATTAACAAAATTCACTGTATTCTTTCAGATTCGTTAATCTTAAAGGGAAAATAATATTTTACAAACTTTAGGAATTAAGCATTGTATTTAAAGGAAAATATATATTTTCAAACTTTAGATTAAAAACTTCCTTTCAATTACAGATATCAAACCGATGAAAATCCATTCTAATTCCATCTGACTCATCAAGTTTAACTCACTCCTTCCAGTTTGTCTTCATGGAAAAAATCTTTCCTCTCTGGAATGTTTGTCAAGTTAGTTATAAGCTTCTCTTTTTCTCAAGGATTTCTCAACTTTGTTAATATCCACGAGGGAAAAAAAATCCCAAACTTGTCCTTGGTTGTAAATTTTCTTGGAGATCTTCTTTCAATTGTGTTGGGAGGCTTCTATTTAAACCATCATAACAAAATTGGTGTCAGGTTTATATTCCAAAATTATAGCTGACTCCTCTGTATCGTCAATTACTTGTAAAATTGCCTCAGTGGTTTGCTAACTTTCTACATGTATTTGCATCTCTGAAGTAGTTTGAGTAGCCTTTTTGTCATCCTTGGAGCATAGCTGTTCTACAAACTGATGAATTTTATTTAAAGATTTTTCAAATAAATCTCTAATAATTTGCTCTTTGATCTTCTTAACTTCTTAACGCCCTCTTTGGTCAAAGAGTAGCTTTTTTTATAAGTCACTTAAAAATTGCTGACCAATCAGGAATCATAAAAATCAGAAAGTTTAAGTTCTAGTTTTAGCCACCCACCGCAAAGAAGACCAAACTACAAATTACTAAAAATAATAAACTAGAGCCACAACTTTCTTCCCTTATATTACTCCATCAATTTTTTAAAAAAGATAGTCCGTACTTCCTTATTTTAGCTTGCCTTAGCAGTTTTTTTCCTGTTATTTAGCAAGAAGAAATTCTAAAAATGGTGCAGATCTTCAAAAAGGAATATAGGCTGTAGCTAAAGAGAGTCTCTTTTAGCTTAATAAATATTAATAGTCCTTAAAATGATTAAGAAATGAAGGGCACAACTTACTGTCCATTTGAAAAATAAATTCCAAAATGGCTGCATTCGTGGTTGCATTCTTCAACCACGAACTAATTGTAGGCCCCTCCCCCCCATCCGCTTTTAGCACACGAACTTGCAGACCTTTTGCTGTATTGGAGGATCTTGTGGGATGATTCTAGGACTTTCCCTAACCCACGAGAGTCATATAAACTAAAGGAATGATGATTCCTTCTGTTGATAGTTGGAGAAGCTATATTCCAGTGAAAAAACGTTCAGGGATCCCTCCCTGAGCGTGTAGTCAGTTGGCCAACTTTTCACCGGATGTCAGAAGTGTAGTTTTTCATTCTATTTTATCAGGGGTGAAATCCAACAGGTTCTGACAGGTTCTGGAGAACTGGTAGCGGAAATTTTGAGTAGTTCGGAGAACCAGCAAATTCCACCTCTGGCTGGCCCCAGAGTGGGGTGGAAATGGAGATTTTGCAATATCCTTCTCCCAGGAGTGAGGAGGGAATGGGGATTTTGCAGTATCCTTCCCCTGCCATGCCCACCAAGCCACACCATGCTGACCAAGCCATGCCCACAGAACCGGTAGTAAAAAAAATTGGATTTCACCACTGTATTTTATCCTTATCTCATCTCATGTTCCTAAATCCAAAAAGATATTTTTTAAGTTGCGTAGCTCATCTAATTCTACAAGATTTCTTCAGATAAACATTTTAAAATGTCTTTTCCAGTTGAAATAAAGGAGAAAAATCAGTTTCCACTCATCTTTACTTCATGGTACCTACTAAATTAAATAATTTAAATCATTCTGAAATCAATGTCCCCATACTTTTAGAAAAGTCAGGTACAATCCATTTGTTATTGTTTCCAAATCTATAGTATATCATATTCTTGCACTAAGAATTAGTCATTGGATTATCTAGAATAACTTTGCAATGTGAATAATACTGAGGTTATGTTTGTTGTATAATGCAGAACCATGAATTCAAAATAGCTCTGAACTTGGCTTCAATTTGCTCAAGAATAGAAGTACCGTGTTTCTCCGAAAATAAGACCCTGTCTTATATTTTTTGAACCCTGAAATAAGCATTTGGCCTTATTGCCATGCGCTTAAAAGCCCGATTGGGCTTATTATCAGGGGATGTCTTATTTTGGGGAAAACAGGGCATTAAAAGATAAATGTCTGTAATGGTTAAAGTTTCTTTTTCTTACACAGTTTCTTAATAGTCAAAATGTAGTTTAACAAGGGTAATAAATTTAACATTAAAACATCCTAAGATATCACAGTTTGGGAAAACCTTTTGATGAATGTAGCCAAACAGAATAATATTTTTTTAAAAAAACAGTATACTTCAAAATAATAATGAATTCTGACAAGATTACTAATATATGACAAAAACAATAGGCTGTATTGAGATTCCTATATAACTATATCCCAACTGTTGAGCCTGTTTCAATAGTTTTTCCCTTAATGGAGATATATTATAACATAGATCTGTGATGGCAAACCTGTGGCATGCAGAACCCTCTCTGTGGGCATGTAAGCCATCGCCCCAGCTCCATTCTGCCGTGCATGTGTGTGTGTCTTCCACCAGCAAGCTGGTTTTCAGGTCTCTGCCACACATGGGGGGGAGGAGGGAGATGCACATGCATGCATGGGGTCATGGACACATGCATGCGGGTCACATATGCATGCACATGGGGGTCCTGAACACATTGCATTATGGGTGTTTGCGTGCACGTGTGCACGCTTTCGGCACCAAGTGCTGAAAAGGTTAGCCACCACTGACATAGATGGTTTACAAAAGAGGAAACAATCAAATTGTCCTTAGTTGGAATTAACAGCTTGTAAGCTATATACTTACAAGCTGTTAATTCCAAATAAGGACAATATAACTAAGGACAAGCTATATACTGAGGGACTCGGTGGCTCAGGGGCTAAGACAGCTGAGCTTGTTGATCGAAAGGTCGACAGTTCGGTGGTTCGAATCCCTAGTGCTGCCTGTGTTACAGGGTGAGCTCCTGTTACTAGTCCCAGCTTCTGCCAACCTAGCAGTTTCAAAAGCATGTAAAAATGCAAGCAGAAAAAATAGGGACCACCTTTGGTGGGAAGGTAACAGCGTTCTGTGTGCCTTTGGTGTTGAGTCATGCCAGCCACATGACCACGGAGACGTCTTCAGACAGCGCTGGCTCTTCGGCTTTGAAACGGAGATGAGCACCGCCCCCTAGAGTCGGCAATGACTAGCACGTATGTGCGAGGGGAACCTTTACCTTACTTTAAGCTAGATACTATATAACACAAGGAATTTTACAGTCGGAGATTCAAATTTGAAATATGGACAAATTTCCTGACTCCAAGCCATTAAGCAATGACACAGTTTGCCTTTTGGATTGTAGGTGCTCCATCAGTGGAAGTAGACAAGAAAATAATGGATAGACATTTATCCAGGATAGTGTGAGATCCTTGCATTCAGTAGGAGATTGGACGGTAAGACTGCCAAAGGACCCTACCAACTCTCTTATTTTATGAAAGAACTGAAAAAAATAAATATCTATATAAATATTCCTTGAATGTGATACACATCTTTGAATTGTACACTGTTTGTTTCACTGTCCTTAAGACATCATGAACTTACATTTTATCAAGCTACTATTATCAAGTTTTTCCCGCCTTCCATAGAAATGAGTTGAGCATCAGCAATTGAATCTAACCCATTGATACAATTAAACTGTGACCAGATTAGGTCGAACATTTTAATTAAACACCACTGAGGAATTATTATTTCTTAGAAGATTGAATTAATGAATTCAGTCATTTTGCTGGGATGTTTTAGCTCTGTATTTTGAGCAGGAGATAGCATCCCTCAGTGAACACTGCACTAAATAAGAAACATTTGTTTCACTAAGTTTTGTTCATTAACATAAAGTTTCTGTGTCATATTTTTGAATAGCTTGTATAGTTTGAAAACCTATACAACTAAATTTCTCCTAAGTTATATAATTTTTTAAAAAAACCACTGCTTGAAAAACCCATTGCAAAAAAATATGAAAATGAATACTCAAGTGATTATAATTAATTGCTAAATCTGAGGGAGCTGCGCCTTTTCATCTGGTTATTTAAATATATAATGAGTAGCGGACCAATTTAACACATATTCCATGTACTTATGCAAAATATAACACAATCTAGATACATACAGTAAGCCATATCAGCGCACACCTAATTGTAAGAAATCATGGTGTTTAATATTTTTTTTTTTTATTCAAAAAGTTTTACAAAAATTTTTTCCCCCCTTTCCCCCCAACCCCTTTCCCTCACAAACCCCCTCCCCCTCCCCCCCTGGCTTCCCGGAACAAACACAAGGTATAGTTAAAAATAAAACAAACATATGCTAAAAAAAAAATTTTTTTTCCCAAAACTATTATACCAATTCTCCCTCTCTAGCTCTGACTTCCTCCTTACATAACCAAATCCTTCAAAAAATTAACAATAAACTATAATAAAAATATATAAATCAGTAGAACAATTAATCCCTAAAATATTTAAAACCAGCTAAAACATAAAAATCCAATCCAGTTCAGAGAATATCTCCCTTATAGCTTCTATAACCATATAACCATATAATTCTTTCGGGGACACAAATATTTTTGTCTATTAATATTTTAAAAAAACCTTGTTTCAAAAATAATACTATTGTCTCTTGCCATTTTTTTTGGTGCATTAATCTCTGTCTTTCCTTCGTTGCTCCTTTTAAAAAGTCAATCACAATATTTCCTAGTAATTCCTTATGTCCAGAAATCCAAAAATTACTGCCGTATATTCCATCAGTCCAAAAAGAGAACTCTTGGGAAACATTAAGCTTGTGAGTCTTTTCCATTTGAGGGACAATCTCCTGTAGCACAAATTCAGGCAGCTCATCCAAACTATTTAAAGAAAACTTCTTTAGATCACCTTGTTTCTTCACGATCAAATCTTCATATTTATCCACTTTTATTTGTATATCCTCCATTCCATTTTCCGAATAATTGCACTGGTTAATTTGCTCCAAACTCTCATCCAAAACGTCCCCATTTTTATCAATTTGTATTTTGAATAATTAAATACATTCTTTCTGTGTAGTCCTGTATAACGTCCCGACCCCATTCTTCTGAAAGAACCTCCATAACAAAATTCCTGCTGAGAATCCCTTGTAACGTACTTAAACAGCGTAATATAATCCAACAGTCCACAGTCAAACACAATAAGATAAAATCTCCATTCAGTTTCGATTCAACAGCAAAGCTCCCTTTGATGTATCGCTCTGCTTTTCAGTTTCTCTAAAACGAAACTGAAGGGGAGAAGTCAGAAAATCAAAAATACTTGCAAACCAATAATTGCTCCTCACATTCGTTCCGCCTGCTTTTCGTATCCACAAAAAAAATCAATTGCTAGCAGAAGTGGACATCTTCCTCTTTTCCTGCTTTTTCAGGAGCGCAGAGAATACTGGAGGTGGGGGAGGGGTAAAGAAGGGGATTCACCGTTCAGGACTTTGTATTACAAAAACAAAGCCCCTAGGGGAATCTACCCAATTCCTCCCCCTTGCTCTGTCTCTCTCTTTCAACCAGAGAGAGAAATGAAGCCGGGATCAGTTGTTAAATCCGGCTTTTACGGTATTCAATGCGGAGTGCCATAAATTGGCACCCAGCGAGAAAGATGGCGCCACCCAGAAGCCCCTAAATCATGGTGTTTAATGAATAAGAGTCTGTTTAGAATAAGTCAATAAATCATAGAATAAGAATGCATGATTTTAGTTTATATTTATTCCCTGAGAATATTAACAGCAAAGATCTTCAATGTTTTTAACTTTGAAGTAATGAGATGAACGTCTCAAAGTTGTAACCTTGAAACATTGAATATGAAATAGAAACTCTTATTCTTTGGCATCTAGGGGATAACATCTGAACAATATAATGGGTTAATTCATAGGATTATTATTATATTATATTATATTATATTATCATTACATTGTGCAATTGACTCATTCTTGTTTTAAACAGTTATGTTTCAATGTTAAATTTAGCAGTCTTGATTCTGAGAGATATTTTAAAAGACAATTTGGGGCTGTATACTTTAGTCCTTGTTGCTAAGCGTCTGTTTTAAGGTTAATATTTTTACTTCGGCTTTTAAATTTGTTGTAAATTACCAAGAACTGTTCTGAATTGATTGGATAGATCCACATTATGTCCTGGAATTATCTGCCTGACTATCTGTCTGTCTGTTTGTTTATTCATTTTCTACGTTGCCCATTTCCCCTACCAGATGTCCGTAATGAAGGCAGATCATATCCATAGCTATATAAAAGTACTAATTGTACTAATGTACTAATTTAGGAATATTCCTAAATTGAATTAATTTACTTACCATTTTTCAATCTTGTTAGAAGGTTTTTAATGCTTAAGATACATAGATTTTGGGGCAAAACAAGAGGTAAGGGGAAATATCAGAATCTGTTTTCCATTTTCTGTTATGTAAACACAGAGAATATCCTTCTGTTTCAAGATATAAAATTAGGTGATCTTCTGTTCTGTCTATTTAATTAGCACTTACAAATCTTGGATTAAAGGAATAACATTGCTCTAACAACAAAAAGCTGTAAGAAAATCATGGCCAAGCTTAATACATTACATGCCTTTCTAACATAATTTTAGGAAATGACCCAATGCATAATAAGCAAACCAAAGTAATGGTCTCATTTCTGTCTAAACAACAGCATCGCTCTGTGTTCCGTAACAATTTGCAAATAGATGAAAATCTTCCTTTTCCTCTGTCCCTAATTCCAGACCTTGGTTTGATGCAATAAAAATAAAAATACCTTCTTACCCATCTCCAAGATCACCTTCCGCTTCTAAGTTCTTTCATTAATGAATTAATCAAGCATGAATAGTTTTTCCCTATACTAACTGCTAGTTAATTAACAACTAATTATTAATCTTATTTACACTGATAGTTCAGTGACTTAGCTTCAGGGCAAGAATTTAGGTTTAACAATAGCAAGAATTTAATGGCAAGATTGGGAACAAAAATGTTGCATTGGGACCATAAATTGGTTCAGTTCTGTAGACATGTGCAATGAAAGCTGCCTCAGTCCTTTAAAGTTGATTTAAAGGGCTAAAGAACCAGCTGCAAATCAAAAACTTTTGACTAGAATCTTTTGGCATTACAGTCATTTATATTTGAATTTGTGAGGTTCCACAGTTATGCAGATGGGTATGCCATTGTACAATAACAATATATATTTTGGTATTCTAGAGCTTACATTTTCAATTTCTAGTATTTCTTGAAAGTAAATATATATCATTCTCTTTTAACAGAGATCTGGAGATAAAGTAATTATTTAATTGTGCAGGACTGAGCTAGATTTTAAATTTTGGGTTTTAAATTGGGTTTTATTTCTATTTTAATTGGACGGGCTTTAGAATAAGTTTTTAAATGTTTTATATTGTATTTATATTCTATTTATCTGTTTTTAGTGCCTGTAAACCGCCCTGAGTCCCTCGGGAGATAGGGCGGTATATAAATATGATTAAATAAATAAATAAATAAATAAATTTTGGTTCCCATCGGCAATATACATACATACCCTGTACATGTTACATTTATATTTGAATTTGTGAGGTTCCACAGTTATGCAGATGGGTATGCCATTGTACAATAACAATATATATTTTGGTATTCTAGAGCTTACATTTTCAATTTCTAGTATTTCTTGAAAGTAAATATATATCATTCTCTTTTAACAGAGATCTGGAGATAAAGTAATTATTTAATTACGTTATCTCAGAAGAATGTATTATTTGAGTCAGGATTATAGCTCAGGTAAGACTTCTTGTTTCAAACTTCAGTCACCGATGAACTAATGTGCCTAAGTACACATTTAGATCACTTCAATCTCAAAATGCTAAGTTCTTTGAAACAGAATATACTTACATGGTATACCGAGAATTGACAAGGAGCAGCATTATTAATGGAATTAATAATCAATTGTATGCATTTTGGTGTGGGATGGAAAACTGGCAGCTGTGTAAATAATATGGACAAATATCATTTTGGTTCCCATCGGCAATATACATACATACATACATACATACATACATACATACATACATACATACATACATACCCTGTACATGTTACATTTACATTTTTACTAGCAAAATCATGTTCTATGTTGAAATAATTATATTGTTTATCTACTGTAAGCTATCTTTTAGTTTCTTCATGCTCCTTAATTTCTTATTTCAGCAAATTTAGCTATAAAATCATAGAAGTTTAAAAAGGTTAGCTGTTAAGGAATTGCAGAAATATGGTAGCCAAAAATCAGCTAATACCTTTTCAGATTAATAGTTATAATTTCCCTGTAGAGAAGAGGCAATTGAAACTTCAACTCACGTCCTGTCATATCACGGGTGTCAAACTTGAAGCGTCACATTGCCATCAATGTGATATATTGTGACCTTTTCCCTCTTTGCAGAGCTGGGGTGGGTGTGGCCTGTGTCTGAAGCATCCGGCCAACAGACCACCAGTTTGACATCCCTGTGTAATACTGTATCTTCTATAAGGACTCATGGACCCGCCTTATAATACCTCTCCTAATAAAATACCCAGGAAATATTGATCTCTTCTATGTACAATTGCTGTTATCAGATCGATACGAAGTATGTTATTTGAATGTGGTATAATTCTCTTACACTGTATACAAAATCAGTAGCCTACTGATAACCCACCACTAATCATAATATATTATTTTATATTATATCTGTTTTTTATTATTGTTTTTAATGCTTTTATTTGTAATGCTGACCTGTGACTGTAATAAAAATTGATTGGTGTAATTATAATGCTAAATTATGATTTATAATAAAGAGATAAGGTGGCTCAGTGCCTTAAAGATGCTGGATTTGTCGGCTGGAGAAGGTCAGCTCTCTGTATTCCAGCAGTTTGAGCCCTAGCACCACTTGCTGGAATGAGCTCCCACCACTCAGATCAGCTTCTGCCAGCCTAGCAGTTTGAAAGGATGCATGTAAGTAGGTGCCACTTTGGTGGGACTAATAGTGGAAGCAAGAAACCAACAAAAACTGAACTGCCCCAAAGGTGAGGTGAAAACTGGTGAAGAAAAAGGCTCTGATGACGCCCACAGAATGTCGTTAGATACTCTGTATGTTTGAGCACCCTTCTGGTGCACCTTGGATAGCATGCAAATGTGAACTGAACAAACTAGCAATCTTAGGCAGCCAAACTTCTATTCTACAATAACATTGTAGACTTCTGGCTTTCATGTATCAACGCCATAAACTAAGTAAATAAATAACTATAAAATTAATGAATTTTATAAAATGGTGCAGGTTTTCATGAACTCTAACTCACTACAGTTTATAAAAACTTATGCCTTTTAATGAATATGTTAGCCAGAACGGATGCTACCAGCTTCTCATGAGGAGTCCCAAATGTTTCGCTTCTCAGTCAAGAAGCTTCTTCAGCTCTGACTGGATGGTGGTGAATGGAAGGACCATCCAGTCAGAGCTGAAGAAACTTTCTGGATGAGAAGTAAAACGTCTTCAAAAATAAAAACCAGAAAATCCAGTTGCCTCTTGAAAAAAGCACCTTTGGGACAATTATGACCTGGATGAATGACAATCTCCACAGACATCCTCATGAAGAGCTGATTTTAATAGGTTCAATGGCTTTAAACCTCATAAAATGATGAAATAATGATATAACAATTAAATAGTTATGGAGGGTTGATATACAACATTCTGGAGATGAAATTATTTCTTCTTGTAACTTCAATAGAAGAAAAAGTGTCTACTTTTGTATGTTCTAAGTTAAATTCACTAAACGTAAGTTACTGATGAAAACAGACATATATTTTCATACATATACAAATGATCAAAGTGAAGCTGTTCTATCTCCTAGATGCAAGCATTACCACACAAATCAATTCTTTCATACAATTTTCAGTCAGATGTCTTGCAACCAGACACTCCCCTACAACTAATATTTGGAAACAAACTGCATCCAACCCAGACAATTCTCACGTATCTGTACATCACCAAAACATTTTGACAGAACGGGTAGTTTAGCCAGCTATCTTTTAATCCAAAAATAAAAAATGACAGCAGGGTCTTACTTCAATGAGAGGTATAAAAACGTTCGCAGTTCAACTATTGTTTATGAGAATGAAAACCTGACATTGGATGGAATTATTTCCAATTCTCTTCCATGTTACATATAAAATAATGAGCATGAACATGGTTTTATTAATTCTTTAGAATCATGTGTAAAATTATTTTTTTTAAAATGTAGATATATCGAAGTTGTGTACATTTTTAAAATCACAGTGTCCATAGCATTTATAAGAAATTAACATTTGCTCTGAAGACGAGCACACATAAATAACCAATTAAATTCAATCTTGAATAATGGCATTTCAGTGTTGGGCCATATGGTTGCAGAGATGAGAAGTAAAGCTAATTTCCTTCAGACTCTACCTTCACTATTGGCATCTCCATTCCTTGAACTTTTTCTGTTCCAGATAGTCATTATAAGAGACGCTATTGCTATATTTTTAAGAACAGGTGTCTGGATTTTCCTTGTCTTTCTCCTCTATTTTTTTTTTTGGCTCATGTAAGTCACAGTTATAATAAAGGCAGAATGCACCAATTACTATTGCAAACAGGAGGAAGAGCTGTTAAACCGAAATCCACTCGAGGGTCCTATAATTTCGTAAATGCCAAACTTAAAGACTCGAAAACTATCCCACCCCTTAAAGGGTCTAATGGGGAAGGCTGTAATGATGAAGCGTTAAGGCCAACCTCTTCAACATGTTCTTCAGATCAGTCTTTGTCAACAGCAATGGCTGCTGCTCCACATTTCTTAGTCGTACCACAACTAATTGCAACGATCTGCTACATATTGATTTTACAGAAGATAACATTGAAACGGCACTATGCAACCTAAAGCCATCTCTATCTATTGGCCCTGATGGATTATGTGCCTACTTCTTGAAAAAAGCTTTCCTCTGCCGTAGCCGAACCTCTAAGGACAGTTAAGCACGGATGTATTTTTACCATTCCTATGTAAAATGTTGTAGAGAGCTTTTTCAGCTCTACAGAAGGGCTACAAAACTTAATCACAATATTTTAAAATATATCATGCCTTTTGCAATGACATTTATAACCAGATGTTTTATTTTTATTTTTATAATAACACTAAACTATAAAAATTAAGGTAACTGTATTTCAGATATAAGCTTCATCAAATAGATAAGCCTATTTCACTTCCTGCCACACTGTTGTTGTTGGTTTTTCAATCCCACATTTCTTTCATATAGTTTATAATGACGATTTGCAAATTTGATCATCCTTATCAACAAATAAACCAAATGCAATGGGTGGTTTGTCATTACCAACTTTTATTTACACAGTACAAACCTCTCCCTAGTCCCAACTGACTCAAACAATGTTGGTTATTTGTTAAAAAAAAAATACATTACAAAATAATAACAGTCTGTTCTTCATGAGTACACTCCAATATGGAAAAAGCAGTGAACAAACTTCCTCCCTTCCTAACCACAGGATTCCAGTTCAATCACATGAAAAAGTAAGTTCTTCTGTAGAATCACTCTGTGAACGTGGGGATGGCTTTTCACCAATGTAGCTAGAAAAGGAGAAGAACTGCTCCTAAATTCTGAATGGACCATGCAAAGTTCATTCCTGGATACTTTTATTATGTTTAATTTGCCTGTCATAAATAATAGGCAAAGTACAAGGAAATGGTTTAATAAACTGGAGTTTCGATTTGTCTTCACATAATTGAGATACTAGGAGGTTCTTTGACTAGTTTTACGGAAAGATGTGCCGTGGAAATCATTTGGACCAGAAATACAGGCAATTAGAATCAAAGAATGTACATGCCAAATAGATTTCTCAGTTTGATATGTTGTTCTGTTTTTGAGATGCTAAATGCTAAATTTTGTAAGTTACTTAAACTGAATAACCGTCTGATTAACAGACACATTCATGTTGCAAATGGTACAAAGACAGTTAAATGACTGTCAGTTCTATCATTCAGAACATGATTTGTACTATCTACCTTTGATACTATGACATTTATTTCCCCAAAATGTCTTTCTTGATCTAATACTTATTCGTGTGCATTCCCTTTTTATATTTATATTTGTTTTTATATTGTCTATCAGATGGCACTCCCAGCAATTTGCAATAAAAAATAAAAATATCAAAACCATCATGAAAGCTTGCTAAACATTTAATTAAATATGTCAACAATTAAAAAAGCAGAAACCAGCAGAACAAATTTGTCTTTGCTAAATGTCGAGAGTTTTGAGAAACAGTCTTATTGGAATGAATTTTTTTTTTGATCTCCAGTTACTAATAAAAAAATAAACTGATAATAAATAGTGTCAAATAAATCACTGGTGCTAGTTTAAGAAACAATTCACTTTACAGAGAAGACAGCCTCTAGACACAATCGTTGAGCAACTGTTTATGTAAATTTGGTGTTATTTTAATTTTCTGTAATTTTGAGCTGTCGTCCTGATTACCAGCACTTATAGTATCAAATAAAGAAATTTCTTCACCATGCATAATAAGTCAGATTGCAATCAAGACTATCTAAATAAAAGAATTATGGCTATGATTGTATTATAGCATTAATGATATTAATGATATTTTATTCTGAAGCAGCTTAATCTTTTACATCTTTTTGTTGTTTTTTTCACACCCATGGATCACTTTTTCTACCCAAAGGATTGCAAGAAGCAAGAAAACTCACCGTGGTTGTCTTTATTCTCCCACCGGGTTGTGTACAGGTCCAGCCTGATCTATTGATTAGCAAATCACAGCCTTCTCCTTCTAAACATGGAAGCATTTCACACCATTGTTTTGTTTTAATAATGCGTGCTGTTCAGAAGGAAAGAGAAGAAGAAAAAGAGAGAGAAAGAAAATCAGTTTGCATTTCATACATTTTTTTTCTCTCCAGTGTACATTTTGATGACGACTCAGTAATTGGATGTGTGATTCTTTGCCCTCCCTCTTCTTCACTATCATGTCTCTAGAGAGAAAGACAAAACATACTTAGACACTGTAGCCAAATGATAATCTCTGGCTAATGTTAATTATAATATTGAAATTGTGCATTATTTATTTATTAAATTTTTATACCGCCCTTCTCCCAAGGGACTCAGGGCAGTTTACAGCCAAAATAAAAACGACAATATACACATAAAACCATGAATTAAAAAACTTATTACACAAAATGGCCGAATTAAACCATTTAGAATAAAACCCCATAAATTATAAAATATTAAAACATTAAAATCCTATTAAAATCCTATGCCAGTCCTGCGCGAACAAACAAATAGGTCTTCAGCTCGCGGCGGAAAGTCCGAGGGTCCGGCAGTTGCCGAAGTCCAGAGAGATTATTTGATTTATGAATTATGATTTGCAGTTGTTGTTGTTTTTCAGTAAGTCATACAACACTGAGGTTGGAAGCCAGACAAGCATCAAGTAACTCAAACACAGACATTTCTAATCTCCTCTTGTCCAGAGATGGATAGGCAAGAAATACATTGTCAGGGTAATGATGATTTAAAGCTGACCAGCCCTTTAAGACTGAGGATGAATCAGCAGGGTTATTGCCCTTTAAGAAGCTGCCTATATAAGGGAGACCATTAGAGGATGTCTCTCTGTCTGTCTGTCTGTTTGCCTGTCTCTCCTCGTGTATCACTTTCCTTGTGGGATGTATCTGCATTGTAGTTCTCCATGTAGAGTTGAAGAAGACTGATTGCCTGGCTTTGCTTAGCACGTGTATCTACCGTATTTTTCGGAGTATAAGATGCACCTTTCCCCCCCCAAAAGGAGGTGAAAATTTAGGTGCGTCTTCTACACCAAATGCAGCCCCGCCCACCCACTGGCCCCCACCCTTTGGCCTCTGCCTCCCAGCAATTTACCTCCTTGCAGCAACCAGCAAGAAGAAACAGCCCATTTCAGCTTCAGCACAGCCTAATTAGCACAAGTTGATTGTCAGGGCCTCCTGACTCTCAGCTGTTTTGCGGGGGCCTCTGCTGCTTGCTGCAAGGAGGTAAATTGCTGGGAGCAGATTTTTTTTTCTTGTGCTAATCAAGCTATGCTGAAAATGAAAATGAAAGTAAAGCAGGCTATTTGCTGTTTGCTGCAACGAGGCTGCATTGCTGGGAGGCAGAAGCAGAGGCAGATTTCTTTTTCTTGTTTTCCTCACCAAAAAAGGTAGGTGCATCTTATAGTCTAGAGCGTCTTATACCCCCCAAAATATAGTATATATACTGTATATAACTTTTATTTATTTTATTTATTTATTTATTTATTATTTAGATTTTGGATAAACCATTGTCTGTAAGACAAACCTCTGTGTACTGTATTTTGCTTCTGGGTTGTCTCAAAATAGTAGTCACGCTGTAAGCACTCTGACATACATGAGTTCCAGATGATGCATGGAAAGTGCTCTTTATGACTATTCTTTTAAGTAGGAGGAAAAAAATTAAGAATACTCAATGCCAATCTTTGGAATAAGATCATAGGAATCTTGTGATCATACAATCAGATCCCTCTGCCTTGTGTACAAGTGTTGTTATATACAACAACTGCCATCCTGACTATTTTGACATACACACAAACACATTTGATGCTGCTGGATAAGCAGTTATGCTGGGAGATGACATATATAAATGTTGATGCTTTACCTTAATGCAAAGATAAGAAACTTATATGCGCCAGTAATAAAGAGCTTTAGCAATTTGATTTTTTTCAGGTATATTCAAAACATTAGGGGACTGGAGGCTAGAACATATGAAGAACGGTTACAGGAACTGGGTATGTCTAGTTTAATAAAATGAAGGACTAGGGGAGACATGATAGCTGTGTTCCAATATCTCAGGGATTGCCACAAAGAAGAGGGAGTCGGGCTGTTCTCCAAAGCACCTGAGGGTAGAACAAGAAGCAATGGGTGGAAACTGATCAAGGAAAGAAGCAACTTAGAACTAAGGAGAAATTTCCTGACAGTTAGAACAATTAATAAGTGGAACGACTTGCCTGCAGAAGTTGTGAATGCTCCAACACTGGAAATTTTTAAGAAAATGTTGGATAACCATCTGTCTGAGATGGTGTAGGGTTTCCTGCCTGGGCAGGGGATTGGACTAGAAGGCCTCCAAGGTCCCTTCCAATTCTGTTGTTATTATAATATTATTATTATTATCTTCAGCAAACCAAAAGACCTAGCAACCTTGGGTGGTGGTGGGGGACAGGAGTCATCTACAACATACAGTGTAGGAACTGCAACAACCACTGTGTAGAACAAACTGGCAGAAGACTGGCAGAACGCATCCATGAACACCAACTGGTAGTCAGACGACATGATGGAAATTCTTTAATTTCACTACATATAGACAGATTTAACCATAGTTTCAATTGGGAAAATGTGACCATCCTAGACCAAACCAAGTCCAAAAATGCCAGGGAATTTCTAGAAGCCTGGCACTCTGAAAAAATCAGCCATCGAGAGACACATAGACATTAACGACATCTACAGACTATGCAAAAGCGATAATCAACCAGCCCCAAAGAGGAAAAGACTCCAGCGCTTATCCACCAGTAATAAGCACTCAGATCAGTGGTAAAATCTGAAATGCTTTAGTACCTGTTTGCTGGTTGCGCATGCGTGCACACATGTGCAGTCCGTACCATGCACCAAACACAAGGTAATAAAAAAAGATTTTTAAAAAAGTAAAAAAAGCAAAGTAAAAAAAAAAGGCTCTGATGATCACTTGGTTCAGTTGTGATTCTCAGAGCCTTTTTTTTTTACCTTTTAAAAGCATTTTTTTACAACCTATTCAGCCGAATGGGTTGTAAAAAATGCTTTTAAAAGTTAAAAAAAAAAAGCTCTGACGATCAGGCAGCTCAGCTGGGATCGTCAGAGCCTTTTTTTTTTTTTTTACTTTTAAAAGCATTTTTTAAAAAAAGAATTGGCAAGCGGGGAAGCGGGAGACTGTACATTGGGTGGACATGGGTGGGTGGTGGTGGTAGGGATTTTTGCTACCGGTTCTTTGAACCACCCGCCACCATCGATCCGGTCCGAACCGGGAGCATTTCACCCCTGACTCAGATCAGCATAGATTAACTTCAAGGTTAACTTCAGACCAACAATGAAATAAGCAATACTCCAATAAAGAAACTGCCAAGGAGCCATGAGTAAACAGACCAACTAGAGAATCTCTAAGACCGCCCCCACCCACACAGACAAGCAAGATACCAGAATACAAACTGACAGCAAATAGCACAGTCCTTACTAGCACTGATGATATTATCTAGTTTGGGTAATGAAACGCCTGCAAGAAAACAAGCAAGCTCAGAGAGCATCAAGGACCCCTCATTGCAGGTATATATTTGATTCCTATATGCATTAATCTTTTATTTTCAATAGATAAAACTGGATTTCGCTCTCTATCCTGATCTTTTATAAACTACAGAATATATTGCTTTCCTTCTTCTTCTTTTTTAAATAATTCCTCTTTTCCTGCTCTTTCCATTGAGTTTGTTTAAATTACTATTATCGCTGCATGGGACCTGTATCACTGCAAGAGAAGGACTGTAACTGAGTAGACTGTAATTGAAAATATTAACACAGTCATATGATTGAGGCTTAACAGCAGGGCTTCCCTCTCAAATCTGTTTTCAAGAGTATAGATTTCAGAGGACCTGTTGGATTGTAACAAGAGAATAAGTATATGGTAACCTATGTTAAATTATCATAACTCCTGAAGCTTTCAAAACAGGAAGACACATTGTTTTCAATGAGAGCAAAAGTTGTACAATCTAATAATAATAAAACAAACAAGAGCAGCAACAAGAGAAAATGTACCCAGCAGGTTTTTAGGTTCTTTTTTTTTTTTGACTAAGAAACAAAATGTTAATTTTTTGTTTTTTTGTTCTGACATTATTTATTTTATTTTATTTATTTATTTATTTTGTCAAACACAACAATATATATAAGTATAAGCATGAAATAACCACACAAATTGAATACAACCAAAGGGAACATTAGGACAGGAACGGTAGACACGCTTATGCATGCTCCTTACAGACCTCTTAGGAATGGGGTGAGGTCAATAGTAGACAGTCTTTGGTTAAAGTTTTGGGGATTTTGGAATGAGACTACAGAGTCAGGTAGTGCATTCCAGGCATTAACAACTCTGTTACTGAAGTCATATTTTCTACAATCAAGATTGGAGCGGTTCACTTTGAGTTTAAATCTATTGTGTGCTTGTGTATTGTTGTGGTTGAACCTGAAGTAGTCTTCAACAGGAAGGACATTGGAGCAGATATTTTTATGAGTTATACTCAGGTCATGCTGCAGGTGGCGGAGTTCTAAATTTTCTAAATCCAGAATTTCAAGTCTGGTGGCATAAAAGTATTTTGTTGTGATCAGAGGAGTGGAGGACTCTTGTATATAGGAGATTATCTGCAGTATAGCAAATTGTAACGGGTCTAACTTAAAAAGGCTTGGGGTTATAGTACTATGAAAGAGACAGATATTTCAAGGAAGTCTCATGAGTTCAAAAAGTCTTAGCTATTAAAAGCAGTTATTTGAAGTTCAGATAATCCAAAAGTCAAATTAGAAATCTAAGTCATTTTAAAACACTGTTAAAACTAAAAATGGCTTTCAAAATGCAATCAGGATTACAAACCCATAGTGGTGATTTTATTTCAGTAAGTTCACTTTACTTCTCTTATGTACAATGTGTTGTTTCAAATAACAGAAGAATAAAATAATAAAATATCAGAGTTGGAAGGAACCTTGGAGGCCTTCTAGTCCAACCCCAGTGGACTAGATGGATCTTTCAGTGACGGAGGATCCACAACTTCTGGAGGCAAGTTGTTACACTGATTAATTGACTGTTAATTTCCAGTCCACTGACTGGAAATGTCTCCTTAATTCTAAATTTGATCTCTCTTTGATAAGCTTCCATCTGTTACTTCTTATCCTGCCCTCAGCTACTTTGAAGAACAGATTGACCCCTTCTTCTCTGCGATAAGTCTCTCAAATATTTTTTTTAAATTTACATTTATATCCCGCCCTTCTCCGAAGACTCAGGGCAGCTTACAGTGTGTAAGGCAATAGTCTCATTCTATTTGTATATTTACAAAGTCAACTTATTGCCCCCCCAACAATCTGGGTCCTCATTTTACCTACCTTATAAAGGATGGAAGGCTGAGTCAACCTTGGGCCTGGTGGGACTAGAACCTGCAGTAATTGCAGGCAGCTGTGTTTTAATAACAGGCTATCTTACAGCCTGAGCCACTCAAGATTGCTTTCGTAACACCCCTAGTCTTTCTCTTTGTTAGACTGGGTATACCCAGTTCTCTTAACTATTCTGCATATGCTTTAGTGTCCAGTCTTTAGAAAACAATGGACTCATATTTCAGTAATACTTCCCCCAGATAATCTTATTTTAAATAACAGTGTTAATTCAGATGGATGGAGCTAGATGGAAGTAGAGTGTTAGCATGAAACTCATTCACATGGCCAGGATTCTCCAGGAAGAAAAAGAAAACATATTAAAAACCTTGTCATGAGATCAATAGGGGTTAAATCCCAGTTAAGTGGATATAGATTTGCTGAGTAAATCAGAAGAATGCACTCTTCTGATTTACAATACAAATCTTGCCAATACTTGTTTTCTAATATATGCCTAGCTTCTGCTTAAGACTTCTAAAAATATTATGCTCCAATGTTCCCATTGGGATTCAATTTTTTTTACTACTGGTTCTGTAGGCATGGCTCTGTGGGCGTGGTATGGCTTGGTGGGTGTGGCTTTGTGGGCATGGCAGGGGAAGGATGCTATAAAATCTCCATTCTCTCCCCACTCCAGGGAAAGTTACTGCAAAATCCCCATTTCCTCCCGATCAGCTAGGACTCAAGAGTCAGAGGATAGGGGCGTGGCTAGTCAGAGGTGGTATTTACCAGTTCTCCAAACTACTCAAAATTTCCACTACCGGTTCTCCAGAATTGGTCAGAACCTGCTGAATATCACCTCTGGTATGTATTTGTCTGTGTGTATTAATATAAGTACATGCATATATACTGACAGTGCATCCTTCCAATTTTTGCAGTGAGATTATAAATTTATTTATTTATTTTATTATTTTTATTTATTTTATTTGTCACAACAATATATATAAGCATCACACAAAAGATTATATAGTACATAAACATACATATGAGGAAATATAAGGAGGTATAAGCATATATATATATATATATATATATATATATATATATATATATATATATATATATATATATATATATATATATATATATATATATATATGAAGAAAAAAGAAAAATAATAGGACAGGAACAGTAGGCACGTTTGTGCTCTTATGCACACCCCTTATGGTCCTCTTAGGAATGGGGTGAGGTCAATAGTAGAAAGTTTTTGGTTAAAGCTTTTGGGATTATGGGACGAGACCACAGAGTCAGGTAAAGTGTTCCAAGCACTGATGATTCTGTTACAGAAGTTGTATTTTCTGCAATCTAGATTAAAACGGTTAACATTAAGTTTAAATCTATTGGTTGCTCTTGTATTATTGCAATTAAAGCTGAAGTAGTCTTTAACAGGAAGGACATTACAGTAGATGATTCTATGAGTTAAACTTAGGTCTTATCAAAGGTGACGGAGTTCTAGGTTTTCTAAGCCTAGGATTTCAAGTTTGGTGGGATAAGGTTTTCAGAGGAGTGAAGAACTCTTCTTGTAAAGTATTTCTGGACATGTTCAATTGTATTGATGTCAGAAATGTGGTGAGGGTTCCAGACAGGTGAGCTGTATTCTAGAATTGGCCTAGCAAATGTTTTATATGCTCTGGTTAGTAGTGTAGTGTTTTTGGAAAAGAAGCTACGCAAGATTAGGTTTACAACTCTTAGAGCCTTTTTTGCTATGTAGTTGCAGTGGGCTTTGGCACTTAAATCATTTGATATGAAAACTCCAAGGTCTTTAACAGGGTGGGGGTCATCTGTAAGGTAATGTCCATCAAGCATGTACTTAGTGTTTGGGTTCTTTTTTCCAATATGTAAGACTGAGCATTTGCTGGTTGAGATTTGGAGTTGCCAAAATGCATCTGTGCAAAATTCCTGAATGAGGAATAATTACCATTCTACCACTTTGCTCTGAAGTACCAATTCAATCAAACATCAAGTGACCATCTAGCTAGGTGACAAATGTCGAGTGAATGGGATTTTGAAACTGTACAGCCCCAAAACTGTAGAAATTCTAGTTTTCAGAATTTCCAAATGTGGTCCCTATTTTTTCTACAAATAAGTGACAGATAGCTTCAGGGTACTTAGTTTTTGCTGTCTAACAAGGGATGTTAATTGAATGCTTGCCTCTAGAGAAAAATCTTTGTCAGGACTCACTGTGCTCTGTTTCTATCTCCTGCTGTTCCGCTCTGCTGTATTCAATTAGTGTATTGGAAGCAAAGTAAAATTTAAAGTGATCTCTGGCATGCCAGCAGAAATCACTACAGAGACCAGGTTTTTAGGACATTTCACTTTGTCGCCAGTATGCGGAACATGTCAAGAGTTAATGGGAGCAGGAAGAAATAAACAGTGGAGGTATTATGCGAGTTTAGGAGGACATAAACGGCAAAGGGCAAACTATAGAAACACAAATGAAAGCTAAGATAGTATTGTAAAAAAATAATTCTTTTCCGTATGTATGCATGTGTGTATATATGTATGCACACATACACACAGTATATACAGTGGTGGGATTCAATTTTTTTTACTATTGGTTCTATGGGTGTGGCTTGATGGGTGGGGCTTAGTAAGCGGGGTAGGAGAAGGATACTGTAAAATCTCCATTCTCACCCCACTCCAGGGAAAGGATATTGCAAAATCTTCATTCCCACCCCACTTCTGGGGCCAGCCAGAGGTGGTATTTTCCAGTTCTCCGTACTACTCAAAATTTCCACTACTGGTTCTCCAGAACCTGTCAGAACCTGCTGAATAGCACCCCTGAGTATATACATACAGTACATATACATATACACACACACACATCTACAGTAGTTTAATATTCAGTTCTATCAATTTTTATTTTTAAAGAGAAAAAAACCATCTCTATTATCTTTGGCAACCTTTCTGAATAAACATGGTCCCAACTTTCTCTAATAAATATGGTGCTAATAAAACTACCACTAATAAGTTTTCTGTGGTGCAGCTTTCTTAATACAGGTATATATTGTGTGGTATAAAATTCATGAATCAAGAACAAGGGATTCCGAGGAGGTCCATGAATTACCGCCATCTCCATAACAACAGTATCCTGACCGATGGATTCTGAGCAGCCTTGCTTTAAAAACAGAAACCAAGGGTAGGGTGTTTTTTTATCCCCCTTAGAGCTCAACTTCTAACTTTGATTCTTACAACACTGTTTATGTCACAGCACAATCTAGAGGAGCACAGTTCAATGATAAAATAAGCTACACATAGAGATTCAGCCACCTTGTACTAGTGAACAAAGGTTCTGTTGTTCTTCCAACATATTTGTCACTGGCATTTGGGAAGGAAATGGATAGAAATCTTGATCAGTTAGTAGTATGTTCAAAACTGGCAGTCAGTTATTTACCATTCTCCTTCCACTATTTGCTAACCTTCAGGAATAGCTTCAATTGCCTGCATTTGGAACTCATCCTGTCATGACAGCTCTGGCTGTTATTTCGTTAAGCCTTCAGTTCTACTTATTCTTTGTCTTCAACAGCCTTCCATTTGTTCTTGTACTCTCGGTGGACATTCAGCAAATGGGGCTTTTGACATCCCCTTCAATTGCTGGTGTTCTTACTTACCAATCAAGCAAGCAACAATCAGGTTATGTATTGTATTTCCAACTCGTCTGTTTCACAAAAGAAATTAAGATAAAAGTCCTAAGCAGTTTTAAGGCACTTAATGGAGCAGACACCAAACTGGCTTAATTTTGAGAAAGTTACTCTAAATATCCTTTAAATCATGTGCCACGGGGTATTAGTTTTTTCTTACTTATTTTGCTTCATGTAATTTTATTTTCCATGTTATTTGCCACCTATATCCATCAGAATTAGGATACATTATAAATGTTAAATAAATGAGTCTCTTAAGAAAAAAATATATACCGGTAACTGGATTTTTCCCCCCTCAGCTTGGTTTGATAAAAAGATAGTAGTCATACTGAATAAATAATAGTATGTTACAATATGTTGATCAGCAATGTTTGCTTCCATTGAAAGACCAGCTCAGATGAGTACCAAAGTTGGAGGATAGTGTTAAATTGGGGAGTACTTCCCTATCTTGGTAGGTAAACTATGTGAGGGAAATCTGGCTTTCATAAACTTGTTTATTTATCAAATGGCACAGAAATAACACTTCCATTCTCGATGTATGGTCAATTCCGTTTCCCCACAACTACTAAGTATTAAGAAGGTCTCATTTCCTAAGCATGAAAGCGAAACTATATCACTTTCTAAACAGGAATGTGTTTCTGTATGGATTCAAAGCCAAAAAGTGCATAGGAGCAAGTATGGACATACCTACTACACCTTTGTCCAGAATGATATAGGGCAGGGGTCTGCAATCTTAAGCACTCAAAGAGCCATTTGGACCCGGTTCCCACAGAAAAGAAAACACCGGGAGCCACAAAATCTGGGTGGGCATGGCCAACTTGACGTCACTCACTCCCACCCAGTCACATAACCTCCTCCAGCCACGCCGACCCAGGTTTTTGGCTCCCAGTGTTTTCTAAGGGAAACAGGTATCTCTCTCTGTGTGCGTCTCTCTCACTCTCTTTATTCCTCGCATCTGTCTTTCTCTCTCTCCCTCCCCCTCCCTCTCTCACCTTTCTCCCTCTCTCTCATTTCTTTCTCTCTCTCTCTTTCTCCCTGTCTCATTTCTTTCTCCCTATCACAGTGGTTCTCAACCTTTATAGTGCTGCGACCCCTTTAATACAATTCCCCATGATGTGGTGACGCCTTTAATACAATTCCCCACGATGTGGCGACCCCCAACCGTAAAATTATTTTCGTTTTGAATTTATCGCGCCTGAAGCCATATTGGCTAGCGATCTGAACTGCTTGCGATTGCCTTGAGGATGGAGGCATTAAAGCGGAGACTCCTCCCCTATTAAGTTTATTGCGCCTGAAGCCAAGCTAGTGATTGGGAGTGATTGCAGCTGGCTTGAGAGGGAGACATCAGAGCAAAGATTTCTCTCTTTTTAAATTGATCACGCCTGAAGCTGAATTTGGCTAGCAACTTGAAGAGCCTGCAGCTGGCTTGTGAAGTCAACCATTGGAGTGTGATTCTTCAACTCACAAGTATACTTCCCATATTTCTGATGGTCTTAGGCGACCCCTGGCAAATCGTCATTAGACCCCCAAAGGGGTCCCGACCCACAGGTTGAGAACCGCTGCCCTATCATGTCTCTCATCTCTCTCTCCCTCTCTCCCTCCTTCTCTCATCTCTCTTTCTCCCTCTCTCTTTTTCCTTCTTTCTCCCTCTCTCATCTCTCTCTCTCAGATTTCTCTTTCTCCCTCTTTCTCCCTTTCGCTTTCATTTGTTTCCCAATCTTTTCCCCCCTCATTCTCTCCCTCTACCATTTTCTCATATCTTTCTCTTTTTCTCCCCTTTCCTCTCTCTGATCTCTTTCTCACGTGCATGTATGCACCCGCATAAGCAGGATAACCTCCTGGGCCAGGATCACGGCAGTGGGGACAGCAACTCCTCCTCTTGCTGCTGCCACCGCGCAGTGAGGTGAGTAGCTGGAGCTCTTCCCTCCCTGCATCCAGCGGTGGCTGCTCCTCCCCATTCCCTTCTTTCCTGGATCGACACAAAGGGTACCGTGGCTGGTGCTGAGCTGCCTGCGGAATCGCAAAAAGCAGCCTGTCACAGGCAGTGCAAAGAAAATGCTTGGGCGCTTCAGCCACACAGCTCTATAGCAGGGGTGAAATCTAAAAAATTTCCCTACCGGTTCTGTGGGCATGGCTTAATTGGTGGGCATGGCTTGGTGGTCAGATGACTGGGTGGGCATAGACAATAACAATAAATAATAAAAATAATAAACAAAGTATAAGAAACAATTAGAGGTATCAAAAACCAACTTTCACACTTTACACACACACAACACAACACAACACAACAGACTCACACACAATGTAAAAGCAGCTGCACTTCACACAGCCACAAAAAGCTCAAAAACCAACTTTCACACTTTACACACACCCAACTCACACATACACACACACACACACACAAAATGCCACATACAGCTTTCTGAGATTTTGTGTGTTTGTGTAGTTAGAGTGAAACACTACAGAAACACACCAAATCTCAGAAAGCTGCACAAATATTTTATTTTATTATTTTATTTTATTTTATTTTATTTTATTTTATTTTATTTTATTTTATTTTATTTTATTTTATTTTATTTTATTTTATTTTATTTTATTTATTTTATTTTATTTTATTTTATTTTTTTATTTTATTTTATTTTATTTTGGACTTCAAATCCCAGAGTTCCTCAGCCAGCAAAGCAGGAAGTCAAAGCAACCTTTTTTTTCTTCTTCAGTAGCTGAAGAAAGCATGGCATTGCCAGCCCGAAAGGGCAGTAATTATAGGTAAGTGAGGAGGTGGAATTGGCTGGGCATGGGTGGGGGCTCTTGTAAGTGGGGGCTGTTAAAAAGTGAGTTTAAAAGCCTGTGAGGATCAGGAAACTCCTCTGGGATCGCCAGAGGAGACTTTTAAAACCTCAGGTTTTTTTCTTTTTTTTCCCCCTTCGGCTGAAGAGGGTTTTTTTAAAAAAACTTTTAAAGGGTTTTGACGATCTCTGCTCAACCCCGCGATCATCAGAGGTTTTTTTTTTTACTTTTAAAGGCATGTTTCGGCTGAAGAAAAACTTTTAAAAGTAAAAAAAAAACCCTCTGCTGAAGGTGCGTTTCAGCAGAGGCAGGGGGGGCGGGGCCAGGGATTTTTGCTACCGGTCCTCCGAACCAGCAGCTGCCATCGCTACCTAATCGGGCGAGCCGGTGCGAACCGTGAGCATTTCACCCCTGCTCTGTAGACAGGCTTGCACCTTCTTGGGGCGGAGAGCAGGTCATGTCACCGGGTCGGTAGGGAGCTGCAGGAGACTCTGGGGCCGCAGGTTGCCGAAACCCAGTGTAGGGTTTCCTCCCTGAGCAAGGGGTAGGACCAGAAGACCTCCAAGATCCTTTCCAACCCTATTATTCTGTGTTTAACCTTTCAGCTAAGCTCTTAAAAAGACCACATAATCCCAGGGAAAAAAGATATTTGAGTTAAGGAGGCACTGAGAGAGTATAGTTAGCTGCTTTGAAGACGATATACTGTGCTATCAGTACCCTCTTAATGCAAACATATACTTTCTTAGGATACTGAAAGAGCCCAGAGAAAGAGGCCCTTTCTTGAAAGAGGTGCTGTTGGTTGCCCATTCTGCGGCAATACTATATGCTAAACACTCAAACATGAATATTTTAAAGTGAAATACAATATCTATTTAATAAAACTGGCTACTGAATCATAATTTAGTGATACATATGAATGTAAACTATTTTTTTCTTAACAGTGTTTCTCCTCATAATTCTATTTTTTATTTTATCCATAATTCTATTTTAACACAATTCTAAATTGTAATTAAACTTCATATGTTAATCCACAAATAATCTTTATGAACTCCTGAATACATAAATGTGTATCTCTTAATTAACCAAGATTTACTTACTTGCAAACAAAAACAAAAAGTCACAGCCCATTTGTTCATGCTGGGCAGCTGATTGCTATGTTATACAAAGCTATATTTTATGTGAATTCATATTTTAATGCCTGCCTTAATTATATTATATGCTCAATAGTCAGCACTGAACTGCAATTCCTATTTTTAATTCCTATTTTTAACAAAATAAATTCGGAGTTCTATTTAAACAACATATGTTAATCTACAAACAATCTTTATGAATTCCTGAATACATAAATATGTATCTTTTATTTAACCTAGATTTACTCACTTGCAAACAAAACAACAACAACTCACAACCGATTTGTTTACGATGGGCAGCTGATCGTTATATTATACAAAGCCATATTTTATATGAATTCATATTTAAATGTCTGCTTTAATAATAAGAGCTCTGCGCATGCGCAAGATGGCAGCTTAGCCGGAGATCGGAGAAGACGAGGACTATGTGAGGAGGGGGATGGCGATGCCCAGGCGGCCTGCCGAGCAGTTTGCGCCCCCCGGTTAGCCGTACCATCTTCTGAGCAGCCGTGAGGGGGGTCTCGGGACCCCCTCGGACTCACGGCTGCCGAGACCGAGACTGGGGAAGGGCGAGCTGCGAACGGTGGCCATTTTACCACTCGGCCGGGCAGGAGCCGAAGATGGAAACAACTGGGCGATGGAGGAAAGGACGCCGGGACCCAGGTGGCTTGCCGAGCGGCTTTCGCCCCCCGGTCAGGTATATTCATCTTTCGGGCAGCCGGGGGAGAGGTCTGTGGGCCTCTCTGGACTCCCGGCTGCCGGGAACGAGACCGGGGATGGGCGAGCTGCGGATGGCTGCCACTGGACTACGGACGAGGCCGCGGCTTTTATTTGGTCGTTGGGAAGCCGCGGCTGGTTCTCTCCCCGTTTCTTAGACATCTGGCGTCTTCGGATTATTTCGGGTTATTTTGGGGCTTACCAGCTCTTCTTTGTTTCCCCTGGTCTTCCTTGGATTTGGTGGATGGGCCTGGGGCGAAGGGCTGTGAAGGATCCCCCTTGTGGCCCCTGCTGGAGGTGTCCTGGCCTAGTTTGGCCTGGTCTGGCCTAGCCAGGCCTGCTTCTTCCCGGATTAGGAAGTTACATTGCCATCTGTAACATTGTCATCTGCATTGTCATCTTGCACTTTGTATGGCCGGCCGGAGTTTCTGGGCTATGGCCATTTTTTGGAATTTTCCGGGAAGATGATTGGAGACTGACTGGTGTATCGGGACTTTACTCTGAAACATCTGCTGTGGAAACATCTACTTTGGAAATATCTGTGACGCCATGGACGGGGGAGATGACCACCTCTATTAGGTTATGGATTTCAGGACTGAGCTTGGTGCAGAGTAGCAATAACTTTTTACCATCGGACTACATCTGCTTATTGTACCATCTTGTATCAGCTTTAAGCCAGCCACCATCTGAAGATATTCTGGAAGATGGGTATCCACTAGGATTTGGCATTACATCTTGCCACCCCAGACATTATACTACTACCTCTCGTCTTCTTCTTTCTCCTGTTTATGCTCTTAAATTATTTATGCGATATTCTGCTTTAGAACTCTTGCGCCTGCGAGGTGCCCCCGCCTCGCAGGAATGGCCCGCCGCATTATCAAGGGCCGGCCTCAATGACGGGTCTTGGGACCCACAGAGGTGGCATGCGAAAAAAAAGAGCCTTTGGGGTTTTTTAGATAGGGCTTTTTTAAGGGGTGGGAGGGTTAGGGCGGGCATTGGGGGTAGCCCGTCGGGTGGGGAGCCAGTCCTTGCGCGTGCTCGTGACGGTCCTTTAATGGGTTCGGAGGTTAGGGGGGGAGACTGCGTTCCTGCTGGTGAGGGTGGTCTGATTTGCATGGTAAGTGGGAGGGGCAGATATGGCGGAAGGGGGGGATCATATCGCTCTGGGGGGGCGCGCGTTCGATGTCTGCAGGCGATCGCGCGCCCCGATCCCCCGTCCTTTTCCCGTTCCCCGGATGGTCAAGACCCTCAGAGCCTGGGCCTCCGGCTCATGTTATGCAACGCACGGTCCGTAGTCAATAAGGCCCCCCTAATACACGACCTTATTCAGGGGGGCGCTGCGGACCTTATAGGCGTTACGGAAACCTGGCTGGGCACGGAAGGGGGCGTGCCCCTTGTTGAGATGTGCCCGCCGGGTTTCCATGCATTCCATCAGCCGAGGGCCCAGGGTAGGGGTGGGGGGGTGGCGGTTGTTATTAAAGAGAGTCTAGAGCCGAGGGAGACCTCTGTACCTCAGATTGCCGGGTGCGAATCCCTCTTTGTGAGATGGGGTCATAGGTGTCAGATGGGATTGCTGATCACGTACCTGGCTCCTTGCTGCGTGACAGTTGCCCTGCCCGAGCTCCTGGAGGTGCTGGCTGGGGTGGCAGTTGAGACCCCCAGACTTTTAGTCATGGGGGACTTTAACTTGCCATCTTCCGGCTCGTCATCGACGGCAGCTCGGGAGTTCATGGCTTCCATGACGGCCTTGGACCTGACCCAAGTAGTTGATGGCCCTACTCACATTGGGGGTGGCACTCTGGACTTGATTTTCGTCTCTGGTCAGTGGTTGAGAGATCTGGACTTGAAGGAAATAGTCATTGAACCTCTGTCATGGTCAGATCACTCTCTTCTTCGCCTGGACTTTCTGACCGCTATTCACCACCGCAGGGAGACGGAGCCGATACGTTGGTTCCCTCCCAGGCACCTGATGTACCCGGAGGGGTTTCGGACGGAGCTTGGGCCATTTCCTGAGGGTCTGGCTCGCGGCTCGGCTGAGGAACTTGTTGCGGCCTGGGAACGGGCCGCAGTGGGGGCCTTAGACCGAGTCGTGCCTTTGCGGCCTCTGACCCGGCACAGGTCCCAACCGGCTCCTAGGTTCTCTGAGGAGCTGAGAGGGATGAAGCGCCGGAGAAGACGCCTAGAGAATTCTTGGAGGTCTAGCCGTTCGGAAGCTGATCGGACACTAGTGAAGTCCTATACTAGGACTTACCTAGTGGCATTGAGGGAAGCGAGGCGTAGCTACGCCTCCTCCCTCATTGCATCGGCAGATAACCGCCCGGCCGCCCTGTTTCGGGTGACTCGCTCCCTCCTTCATCAGGGGGAGCGGGATGACCCGTTGCAGGGACGTGCTGAGGAGTTTAACGGTTATCTATACGATAAAATCGTTCAGCTTCGGGATGGTCTGGACCAAAATTGTGGTGACGCGGGTGAGACGGCGGAGGGTGGTCTTGGTGAC